>NC_064862.1:8537973-8837973 GCF_024139225.1 Suncus etruscus | reverse complement strand
CCATTCTTTTAGCTCTTTGCCTTTATGCCTGTACTAGTTCCCTGGTTTCCAAATCAATATTTTTGTTTACACAGGAACATAGATATTATTATATAATAAACACTAAATAATGCTACTTTTTGTGTACAAAGCAAATAAGGTAATAAACCATTTAAGTCCTGACTTAAAAAAGGCAGAAATGTTGAGCTACTTTCTCAAAGTCAAAGAAGTTATTTACTGGGGCTGGAGAGGTGGCGCTAGAGGTAAGGTGTCTGCCCTGCAAGCGCTAGCCAAGGAAGAACCGTGGTTCGATCCCCTGGCATCCTACATGGTCCCCAGCCAGGGGCAATTTCTGAGCACTTAGCCAGGAGTAACCCCTGAGCATCAAACGGGTGTGACCCCCAAAAAACAAAAACAAGACAAAAAAGTTATTTACTTATAATGATAAAATTATTTGTTATAATGATGATCAAGTTTTGTTAAATGCTGCATTAATATCTGTGTCCTATTAAATGCTGTAATGAAACAAGCATCAGTATCATAAGTTGACACTTGATATATAATTATTGATTTGACCAACTTCCTAATTCAATAAATGAGAATACCTCTAGAAAAAATTTATTTCACTTGTCCTGACAAACACTAAGACTTTCAGTGTCAAATTTCAGATATATGTCATTTCTCTACCTCTGGGCTATAATTTTATCCAAAGACAGCTTCATCATTTCAACTTCCCCCAGAACATCAAATCTGTCCCTTTTATTGATGTCAAATGTAACTAGAATTGAGGAAATAAAAAATTGTAAGTAGATACTTTGATAAGTCACCTTTGTAAGAAATAATTTTTTAGGAAATTTCGAGTGTCCAACCGTAGGATGTTTTTAATGAGAACCATGAATGTATATTTTTATTTGCATTAATTATATCTTCTAATTGTAATATTGGAATACAAGACTGTAATTGTTGAAAATACTTGTTTTCAGAATAAAATATTACCATATCACTTCTATTGCAAATTTTTCTCATTGGGCCTTTTGCCCTTGGTAACCTAATTCGGGGTTAAAATCTAAACATATATTTATTGGATATTGTGTTTAACTTTGTTTGCATGCTACAATATTTGGGACACAAGCTCTAAAGACTAATAATTTAGTTAAGTTGCAGTCCCAGAAGTTTTGCTTCTTCACACATATTTTTAGACAGAATTAGTTAGTGTTAAACATGTCTGTGACTTCTTACAATAAATGAAAGAGATGAGGAAGTTTCTAATTATGATACCACAATATCAATCCTCGATCATGCTAAGCCATGGTAAATACTAAGCTTTTTAAGAAATAGATCTTCTCTTTCTTTGGTTACTTACTCTAAAGTCTTCTATGAAACGACAAATAATCATGTGATCCGAAAGTCTCATAATATTTAATCCAAAATAAAATTTTGAACAATTTTTTTCCATTGAAATTTTCACAAATTTTAGGGAAAAGGAATCCTCAATTCTTGTTCTTTCTTTCCTGTTTTTTCCTCCCTCCTTCTTTCTTTCATTCCTTTTTATGTCTTCTTTCTTTCTTTCTTTCTTTCTTTCTTTCTTTCTTTCTTTCTTTCTTTCTTTCTTTCTTTCTTTCTTTCTTTCTTTCTTTCTTTCTTTCTTTCTTTCTTTCTGTCCTTTTCTCTTTCTTCTTTCTTTTCTTGTTTTCCTTAATTTCTTTCTTTTCAGCAAACTCTTACTGGACATGTGTAAGGCAAATCTCCTAGCTAAGAAATATATTCCTTCCCAAATTAATTTTCTTTACTGAATTATGATTAATCAGTGTGTGCAGATTTAAATAGAATTATATTATTTTATATTATATACTATAATTATATTAGTTATGTAAAATTTGAAATAATTTTGTATGTAAACAAGTCAAGATTATGATCCAACTGTTGACAAGAAAATGTATTGTCTAGCAATAGACATTGCATGTGGTGGACCCCATAATTTTGGGACTGAGGCCAGAATTGCTTGGAGCCACCATCTTAGATACATCCAATAATTAATGGGAGGCACATGGGTTACTGGAGTCTAATACTGAGTTTTACATATGCTAGACATGTGTTTTACCATTTGATCTATGTTTTCTGCCTCCAGATATCTGTAAAGTCACAGATGAGTATAAAAAATTGAACTGAAATAGATTTTGATGTGTGGTGGCTCCCAAGTAATGCTCTGGGGATAAAAGGGAAAATTTCTTGTGCAAGAAAAATTAATTCAAGAGTTTAAACACTTGGTACTTCTCAATCCATTGACCCCAATTCAATCTTTGGAGTCATAACTCCCAAACACTTCCTGGTGTGACCTAGGAATACCCTATGAGTACCAAGTGGATGGCTCTGTTACTCTAGCTTGATTGTTCAAGAATTTCCAGAAAGGGTCCCAGGAAGTTCAACTATTTTGTATAATACTTTTATTGGGGGTCTAATTCCACATATATACATATAATGCATTAGATGAATAAGTGTACATATATATGTTACTTTGGTAAATAATCATTAGTTATTTTGAAGAAGACCAGAGAAATACATATTTTATATTACTTTTTCATTTTTCAAATAATTTCTTCTAACATATGTGGCTTTTCACTCAGCTACACCTTGCTGTATCCCTGAACTTACTTGGAATCAATGACTAAAAAAGTGTTGCTCAATTAAAGTTTCATTTTTACTACCACAAATAAGATTTTTCCATTTTTTTTTTTGCTTTAAATGGATAAGTAATCATTAAAATCAAGAAATGCTTAGAGACTTGCTCATTTATTTTATTGACTTCTGCTATATCAGGCATTGCTCAGAGTTACTTCCAGTTCTAGAATCATACCTGGTGGTAATCAGGGTACCATTTATAATTCTGCAGATCAAACCCAGGTCAGTTATGTGAAAGACAAATGCTTTAACCACTGATTATTTGTTTTTGGGTTAATGATGCCATGATAAAATGGTGGTCAATAAAATGTAAGATGCCAATATAGTTTTGTTTATCATTAATCCACCCATTTTGTATGGAAATAAGATAACTATATTTAGCATTTATGATTATGAAATTTTTATTATGAAATAAAAATATGTGTCTTAATGTCTCTTTATATAAAGCAATAACATATAAAAAACAACAGAAGTTATATATCTCTTAACCTCTGAGAAGTCCTAACATTTTACTGGATAGAAGATGAGTAGAAAGGACAGGATGCAACTCTTTCTCCCTTTACATTATTAAATCTGGGGCCAGAGAAATAGCATGGAGGTAAGGCATTTGTCTTTCATGCAGAAAGTCATTGTTTCAAATCCCGGCATCCTATATGGTCCCCCGCACCTGCCAGGAGCGATTTGTGGGAGTGGAGCCAGGAGTAACCCCTGAACACTGCCGGGTGTGACCCAAAACAACAACAACAACAACAACAACAAAATTCAATCTATTCCTCTTCATTATTCTACAGTTGGCTTGTTATTAAAGTTGCATTCAATACGCCACTCTTCTGTACCTAATTATAACTTAACCAGTTAGGTAAATATGACCATTCTCCTCACTTTTTACAAGCACATCAATTCCAGAATATATTATAAAATTTCCATACAAATAAATTGTATTATAATCATATTTCTCTCTCTTTGGCCTCAGAATCCACACAAACTTATATTCAACAGGCTTTTGTGCAATCCTTCCCAACTTATTTTTTTCACAAGACTGAATTCAACCAAACTATTACCATAGCTTAGCAGTCATAAATTCTATTTGGAACCTTATTTTTGCTAATAACAAGTTCTACAATTTTGGAAATAATAATTTTCTTTCTCTTCATTTATTTTCTTTTCTCTTTTCTAGTTTAATCATGAGATGTGAGTTTTAATATGTTGACTTGTCCTATTAATTGCAAACTCGCCAGATCCTACAACTGCATAAAGGACAAAAACATTTACATAAATACATGTGCATTTTATAGATATGAAATAAGCATATGTAAAACTATTGCTGTTGACCATTAGCTAATTATTATATATCAACAATTATTCTTTGGTAAACTCTGATTTCTTTTTATATTTTTTTAATTTGGAAAATTTATTTACCAAAAAGAAATGTTTTTCAAC
Organism: Suncus etruscus; assembly: GCF_024139225.1. NCBI lineage: Eukaryota > Metazoa > Chordata > Mammalia > Eulipotyphla > Soricidae > Suncus > Suncus etruscus. Next base: position 8,833,875 of record NC_064862.1, on the reverse strand, counting down.
TCAAAAGAAAATTGAATTAGAATGAATTTTCAAAAGACTAACACATAATTCATGTTCAGGGTAAGAACAGAACCATCAAGTCATTTACAGTAATACCTAAGTAATCTCATACTTCATGGAGTCTTGGAAGCATCAAATGTAAAATTCCTTAGGGACAATGGCAAAATTAGCTAGTACAGCAAGAATTTAGTAGAGACAGAATCTTGTCATCTTCTCTGGCCACTACATCCACAGGAAATCAGGACAGCATAGCTACTCCTTGGTGAACTCATTCTACATGCTGACTGTGAAAGGGAGACACTAATTCTGATGTATCTATAATGTTGCTCCAGTTGCAATGTGTCCAAAATCACTGCCATCCTTCATGCTGCAGTTCCTCATTCTTTCCTATATCCTTTGAAGCAAGCTCTAAAAGCAGGCCCCGAACTCTGATTTCTAAACAAAAGTATGTAGATTAATTTCACATTGCTAACACAAATATATAGCTAGAATATGTAGAAAGGAGATATAGAGAGAAGAAATGTGTGAAATTAGAATTCTAGTAAAAGAGTGATGCAGGAAGTGATACAATTTAACCTGAATCATTTAACAATTTAAACTGAGGAAATAACAGGGCCTGGCTTAGAATACAGATCTTGTGAATCTTGATTAGCATGTTTTTCACTCTGTCATGCACAAATAAACATTATAATCTACAAGGAAATATTCACCTAACTACAGCTGACTTGTTCATGTATAAATGAACCAAGGCAACAGAAAGAAACTTAGACTTAAGACAGATTGAAAATAGACAAAAGCTCTATGGAGAAACCTCAAACTTCATTGTTTTACGTAGTGAAACCATAGAGCATATTATTTTCTTTGAATATTTAATTTGTTATCCTTTCATACATAGAATTTTTAAAAATTCCAAGAATCCAACAGCAGTCTGTGCTCTTTCACTGAATTCAAATAGTCAACTTTTATTGAACATTTTACTAAGCTTAGATAAATCAGAGAGATTATCCAAAAGCATTCAGCTCATTGTAAAAACACCAGAGAGACCTTTAAAAGGACTGTAAAGACTCTCAATCAAACTAGTTCTCACAGAAAATGTTTAAAAGGACATAGGACAGAGTTAAGAAGCTGGAAACAGAACCTATTTCCACAACTACCATTTAAATTCAGGCATTAGTTGCCTACATATAAAATGCTTTAAACAGAATCCAAATGTTCCTCTCTCCTAGCCTTTTTCCTCCAACTCTCCCTGCAAATGTTGTTTCCAGTTTTGTCTTGAAAAGTATTATATCATTTGACTATTTTTGCAAAGTGATAAAGAAATTGAAGTCAAATATCTTGGCTTGAGTTTCCAAACCTATAATCTAAAATATGGGCATGACAAATGCAGTTTTCTACATCATAATCTTCTGAGTTTCTAGCTTGACCTCTCTCAACAATAAAATTAATATAAAATGAAATAGATTACATTATTTTAATTGATTGAAAATTTTAGATAGAAAACTTAAAAACAGTAAAGGTTTTTAAGGATACCAATCCATCAATCTAAGATTTTATAAAAATTTAATTGTGTTCATATTTATAATTCTTTCTTCTATATCTAACTCTTCAAAAATTATTTATGTTTATGAAATGAGAGGACAGCAGGCAGGACACTTGCTTTTCACACAGTCAATTAATATTTGATCCCTAACATCCCATATGATCTCCCAATTTTATTTGTTATTCCTGAGCACAAAGCCAGAAGTAAACTCTTAACACCACCAAATATCACCTATAGCAAACAAACACTATTAGGTTTACATGTATGTGTTTTATTTATTTAAGATCAAAATTTTCAAATGGCTAATCTTTATGTCAATATTGTCTATGTATTATTGTACATTCTTTACATATCATTTTAATATACATTCTTTATTTGATCTTTACATTTCCCAACCCCAAAAATGTATGAAACAAAAACATATTGATATACCAGCCGTGCCAACTGAAAGCAAATTTTATTGAACATACAGCAAGCTATTTAACTGATTTGAAACACAATAAATATTTTTAATATCTTTATTAACACCTTGAATACAAATGATTGTAGTTGGGTTTTGGTCATGTAAAGAACACTCACTCCCTTTCACCAGTGCAACATTCCCATCACCAATGTCCCAAATCTCTATCCTCCCCACCCCAACCCCGCCTGTACTCTAGACAGGTTTTCTACTGCCCTTATTCATTCACAATGTTATGATAGTTCTCAATGTGTTATTTCTCTAATTAAACTCATCACTCTATGTGGTGAGCTTCATGAGGTCAGCTGTATCGTCCAGCCCTCCTCTCTGTTTATCACTGCTTCCACTTGTTTGGAGAGTGCTGTTTCCTCCTTAAAGATGTCTTTAGTCTCAATGTCATGGAGTGTTTTACCTACATGTTGTTCTATATGACTTATGTTTTCAGGTCTTTAATCAAGTTCTTTAATCCATGTGGATTTAACCTTCATACTTGGTGTTAGCTGGGGGTCTGAGTTCACTGTTTTGTAAGTGGCTAACTAGTTGTGCCGACACCACTTGTTGAAGAGGCTTTCCTTGCTCCAGTTAGGATTTCTTGCTCCTTTATAAAAAAAAATTAGGTGAGTGTATGTCTGGAGGACATTCTCTGAGTACTCAAGCCTATCATATTGATCTGCGGGTCTGTTTTTATTCCAACACCACACTATTTTGATAACTATTGCTTTGTAATACTGTTTAAAATTGGGGAAAGTAACTCCTCCCATAATCCTTTTCTCAAGGGTTGCTTTAGCTATTCGACAGTGTTTATTGTTCCAAATGAATTTCAGAAGTGTTTGGTCTACTTCTTTGAAGAATGTCATGGGAATCTTCAGAGGCATCACATTAAATCTGTACAATGCTTTGAGGAGTATTGCTATTTTAATGATTTTAAGCCTGCCAATCCATGAGCATGGTATGTATATACAATGATTTTAAATTATATTTTCAAAGAGGCATATTCTCTTCTATGTAACATTATATATTTATTTATTTTAAGACATATTCATCTGTGATAGTGTCTTATACTTGACTCTGAGATTGGGGATCACTCTTGTTGGGGTTGGGTACCATATTGGCTACCAGGGATTAAATCTGGGATTGCTGTGTGCAAGGTAAATCCTCTACTTAATAAACTATAGATCCTGCTCCAAAATAATGCTATATAAACAGTACTAGGAAGTTAGTGAAACAGTGAAGAGATAAAGGACATTACCTTTCTTGCAATCAAACTCAGTTTGAACCACAATAGAGCATATGATCCCCCTAAGTACTGCCTGGAGAGACCCAAGAAGACAGGTAAGAGTAACTTCTGAGCACTGCCATATGTTATCTAAAGCTGTTCAGTCCAATTAAATAAATAAGTAAACATTACCAAAATGTTAAATAGCAAAAAGTGATTTCTTCGTTTCAGAATTAAGCACATGTTAATGTATACTTCTCTTAGGGTACTTCTTGTGCCATGTGATTTAATAATTCTCATTATTAATATATTTCTAGAGAAATTTAACACATTGGCAAATTCTACAATTAAGAATATATCTTTGATTACACATTTTAGATAGTTTCTTTGCCCTAACCTAATGCTAGATAAACCTTGGTAAAGGAAATATAATAATAAAATTAGTATTTATTATTGAATATAAAATTTATTTAGAAAAATAAAATTATAATCGAGCAACGAAAATGCACCTGCTTCAATAATATACCTATATTTCTATATTACATTAATATTGTTTCTTTTTCTTTAAAGGTGAAATCGTTTACAGTTGTATAATAACATATGTCCTTTAATGCAGAAATCCTCAAACTAAGGTTTGCGGACCACTACAACCTGCTCAGGACATTTATCCAGCCTACCAGGTTGTTCGTTTTTATCTTTCCTTTTTTTTTCTGAATCAATCCCTCCTGCTTAGTTTCTGACCCTTGCCAGGCCACAGTACGCATGCGTGGGATGTGTACTTCATTATCCAACTCCCCTCTTCTCTTTGTCTCTTGACTCCTCTTCTCAGACTTCTCAGGGTCCTCAATCAATTGCTAATGAGCCACTATTATTTTAATGTTCTTTTTAAACTATAATCTGATCCTCCCACAGTCTGAGGTACAAAGAACTGCCCCATATTTTAAAAAGTTTGAGAACTTTATTAATTTGAATATGTATTAAGAAATTCATCATTAAGTGATTTACTTCCACAAATGTCACAGAGTAGCTCATTAAAAGTATATCATAGAGTCTACAAATTCATACTCTATATGTGGGGATGACTGAATAATGACTATTGCCATAACAAAATTTAGTTATATACTACTAGTTTAAAACTTTTCACAACTAGGGCCTGAGTGATAGTACAGTGCTGTGGCGTTTGCCTTGCAGGCCGCTAACCCAGGATGACCCAGGTTCAATCCCTGAAATTCCATATGGACCTCTGAGGCATAGCCAGGAATAACCCCTGAGCATAATTGTGTGCCCTCCCCCCCCAAAAAAAAATAAAACAAAACTTTTCAAGCTGAATAACATACCCTTTCATGAATATATTATAACTTACTGAAGAATATGATTGAAAAAGAGTTGTTATTTTAATCTTGATCTTTTTATATTTTTATCATAATGTTGATGTGGATAAATGTTTTAATGTTAGTAATAATGTAAAAATCATTATTTTTAATAAACATCTATGTATAAACATGTTGTGTCATAAAGTAGTACATGAATACTTTCACTAGAGACTACCAATTGTGTAAATTTTATTTTTTTACCTTTTACTCACAACTAGATATACATTTAAGTTTAAGTTATATGGGGCATCACAGAAGCAGTTGATGGTCAAAGACCTTATTAAGTCCTAAATTTACCTGATTCATCCCATGCCTATTGATTTTCTTTAATACTGATTAAAAATATTTAAGTATTTTTTTCTAGTGTTCATTAATTGGAGAGTTTCAATTCTGTGTTCAGATTACATTATATTATACTAATCAGGATACTGAAAATAAAATTTATTTATAGTCTAGACATATATCTTGTCTTCATATAATTGTATTTTCTATAGTGATTTCCATTTATGAATTATATTTTTCTAATTTATATTTTTGTGATTAAAGATGCATCACTTGATTTCTTTAGTCTACTGTTATGTATGTAAACATTTTAATGGGATTATTATGTTACTGACCCTACCTTGATCGGTGATTGTGCCCTACTCTAGGGTGTGACCTGGCATTCTGCTCCCACGCTAGGGTAATACCTGATTCTGCTCCCACCATTGGGTGGTACCTGATTCTGGTGCATAAAAACAAGGGTCTGTGGAAGGCGGGGGGCGGGGGGACTTTTTTCCTGTGGCCTATTCTTAGGCCTTTTGGCTTCGGCCTCTTCACAGAATAAAGAGCTGTTTTCTTCCACTAATTCTGTCAGCACCTCTAATTTATCAGTTTTAAGGGGCCACTGACCTGTCCAAATTGGTTCATCAGATTTCCATTTTATTTTTATTGTCGCTGTTGTTTTTATGATAGTGGTCCCTACTAAAAATTTTGGGTTTTTAAATCAAAAGAAGGTTCAGGCTCTTCTGGAGCTAATGGGATGTAGAATTCTGCTTTCCACTGTTTGTGTAGGTCATGACCCCACAGGGATGATGAAAATGGGCCCACATGAGGTCTGATTATTGCTTTTTGATTTTCTGGGCCGTAAAATATCATAGTCCTCAAACTCAACAGACAGGAGCTCAGGTATCCTACTCCTTCTAGCGAATACGAGATTTCCTGAAGAGGCCAATTTTCTGGCCATTTTTTATCAGAAATTACGGTAAACTGAGCACCCATATCTATCATGCCATCAAAGGGTTGCCCTTTCAAGGGAAGTTTGAACATTGGGTGTTCATCTTTAAATTTAGTAACCAGAGCCACAATTGGGTTTTGAGCAGCACCCGAATCTGTGCTTCCAAAACCTCCAATTCTAGTTTTATCTGAAGTCCCAAATTTGACATAAGGCACTATTACTATCTGGGCAATCACTTCTCCTTTTTTAAAGGTCCATGTAACTGTTACGTTAATAAATACAATGATTTCTTTCATAGAATCTGAGTCAATGACACCAGTGGTTACTGATATACCCTTTATGTTGAGGGAACTTCTGCCAAGAATCAAACCCATAGTATTTGGGGTGGCTGGCCCACAATGCCAGTTTCTAACATGTAAGGGCATGCTCCTGGGTAAATTTTAATGTCCTCTGGGCATAATATGTCTAATCCAGCGCTCCCTGATGTGGCGTAAATTAATTCCCTTATAGTGATGAATTTTCTTGGGCTGGGCTTGGAAGGATTATTGTCTGTGAACTTTGCCCCTGATTTGGAAGGGCCTGGAGGAAGGCCCTGTGAACGTTTCTCTGCATCTTGTATGTGTGCCCTTGAGGAGCTGAATTTATAAGAAGATGACAATTCCTTTTGATATGCCCCTGTTTGCCACAATGGTAGCAGATGATTTGCCTTTTGGGGGTTGTGTTGAAACCTCTTCTTAGGTTATTATCAATGAGGTTTTCGGATCTGCAATTTTTCGCCCAGCAGTGACCCTTTTTGCATTTTTGGATAAAGACCTGGTTTACGGGAAGTGCCCTGTCCTCAAGGTGAGTAAGGCATCATTCCCTTGGTAACTGGAAAGTTTTGTAAGGAGTTTAAGTGGGGTGTGGTTCTTCGACAGGCATAAAGGAAATCATTCACGTCTGCCTTTTCATTTAATGTATTCAATACTAATCTACAGGCCGAATTTGCAATATGATAAGCCAAAGATTTTACTAGGAAGTCTGTCATCTCCTCATCTTTGACTTGTAACTTCAGAGCATCTTTAATCTTACCTACAAACTCTGCATCTGCCTCATAAGGGCCTTGGGTAATTTTTGAAAAGTTTCCTCTTCCAATGCTGTTAAAATCAATTTTTCCCATAATGACAATGCAATATCCCTAATTAAATTTAAGATTTCTTTAGGTAAAGCTGCTTGTGTCTGAATATTTGCAAATTGATTTTCTGCCATCAATAATTCATACAATAGAGTAACAGCTGCCACTTTTTTTTTTTTTGTACCATCCGGGCTCTATAATTTGGCTTTTATACCTTCTGAATAGTACAATTCCCATTCAGTTCACTGTTTAGATGACAGGCATATTTCAGCAATTCTTTTAAAATCATACAAAGTCCAAGATGAGTTATGACTCCAAAGTTTTAGTAACTCCATGCTGTATGGTGATTTTGGACAATACTCTTAACACATGCTTTTTTAAACCAATCTAATTCTTCCATCTGATAGGGTACATAGTTAGAAACATTTACCCCGTGTAAAGATTAGCAAAATTACTCTGAATAGAGCTCTGAGGCCGTGTGTGTGGTTCATCTTCTGAATCTGCACTCTTATGCGATTCAATTTTGTGAATAGAATCTGGCCTCACTTCTGGAGTTAGCACCGGAGGTTGATCATTGTCTGAGTCACTACTGTCATAGGATTCACTAGAATCAGGCTTAACTTTCCGAGTTGTTTTTCTTCCAGGAAAAATTCCTATATTGTTGATGGTGAGGCTGGATTTGTCAGCCTGCACCTTGGTCTGAATTTTTGTTGGAAAGATTTCCTTATCATACCTACTGGTTTTAGCCTCGCCATTTTTACATTTTCTATTTCCTAAATACCAGCCAATACCTATGCTCACAGTAACAACATGAGCCAACACAGAAATTCCACAAATAATGATGGCTGGAGACAATGCAATTTTCATTTGAAATATAAACCACAACCATCCAACTGCAGTGATTGTCCTTAGATCAAAACCAATTAGTATAAAACAAAATGGAATAATCCACTTGTATAATAGAGAACCAATGCCTAAGCAAAAAGGTGGCAGAATCCACATGACTAACCACAGAAACCATTTAATGGTCAGCAGAGAAAATTTCCAATGAAGTATTTCACTTATAGTTATTGAGGGTCCAGGTTCAGCCTGTCCGGGTGCCATAATGTTGCAAGTCAGCCCCTGAAGAAGTTGACTGATGGAGGGGTGGAGGATGAGGCCTTTCTCCTCCAGCTCGGACCACGTGTCTGTTACCCTGTTCAGTCGGTGGTTCTGAGGTGAATGTTGTGGGAAGAAAGCCAACAGGCAGTCAGGCTTCCCAAGAAAACAGCTCTTTATTCTGTGAAGAGGCTGAAGCCAAAAGGCCTAAGAATAGGCCACAGGATAAAAGCCCCCCACCTTCCACAGACACTTGCTTTTTTGTCCCAGAATCAGGTACCCCCAATGGTGAGATCAGGTACCACTCAATGGTGGGAGCAAAATCAGGTACCACCCTAGGGTGGGAGCAGAATGCCAGGTCACATTAGAGTAGGGCACTTTCACAGATGAGGGTAGGGTCAGTAACATAATAATCCCATTAAAATATTTACATACACAACAGTCTACTTCTAATTAACTCTTCATTATTACTTCAAATTGTTTAGTCTTTGATATGTTTCACAAAAATACCAATCTGTGCTAAATATCTCTTACTGAAACGTATATCACCGATATATAGCAATCAAAGGACCAGAAACAAATTTTGCTTAGATTGAAGGAGAAAAAGTATATACTGTTACTAGAAATGTGGGTTGGTCAAAATTCAACCTAAAACAGTATATGGAATAGGCTTGAGTACTCAAAGAATGTTCCCCAGACATATAAACACCTAATTTCTGATAAAGGACAAGAAATCCTAACTGGAGCAAGGAAAGCTTCTTCAACAAGTGGTGTTGGCATAACTGGTTGGTGACTTGCAAAAATGCAAACTCAGATCCCCGGCCGAAATCATGTTTGAAGGTAAAATCCAAATGGATTAAAGACCCTGATATCAGACCTGAAACCATAAGGTATATGGAACAACACATAGGTAAAACAATCCATGACACTGACTAAAGGCATCTTTAAGGAGGTAACAGCACTTTGCAAAGAAGTGGAAGCAGAGATAAACATATGGGAATATATTAAGCTGAGAAATTTCTGCACCTCAATCAAATAGTGACAGAATACGAGACACCAACTCAGTGGGAGAAACTATTCAACTAATACCCATCTTATAAGCGGCTAATATCTATAATATACAAGGCACTGACGGAACTTAACAAGAAAGAAATCATCTAACCCCATCAAAAAATGGGGAGAAGTAATGGACACTTTGTCAAAGAAGAAATACAAATGGCCAAAAGACACATGAAAAATGCTCCACATCACTAATCATCAGGGAGATGCAAATCAAAACAACTGTGATAACATCTCACACCATAAAGATTGGCACACATCAAAAGAAGAGACAAGCAGTGCTGGTGGGGATGTGGAAAGAAAGGAACTCTTATTCACTGCTGGTGGGAATGCCATCCAGTCCAACCTTTATGGAAAGTGATATGGAGATTCCTACAAAAACTGGAAATGGAGCTCGCATACAATCCAGCTATACCAATCCTAGGCATATACCCTGGAAACACAAAAATACAATACAAAAATCTCTTTTTCACATGCATTGCAGCGCTATTTACTATAGCCAGACTCTGGAAACACCAAGATGCCGTTCAACAGATGAATGGCTAAAGAAACTGTGGTACATATACATAATGGAATATTATGCAGCCATCAGGAGAGATAAAGTCATGAAATTTTCATGTACATAGATGCATATGGAGTTTATTATGCTGATTGAAATAAGTCAGAGAGAGATAGACACAGAATAGTCTCATTCATCTATGGGTTTTAAGAAAAATAAAAGACATTTTTGCAATAATTCTCAGAGAAAAATTAGAGGAGGGCTGGAAGGTCCAGCTTATGATATGAAGCTCACCACAAACAGTGATGAATGCAATTAGAGAAATAACCACATTGAAAACTTTCCTAACAATGTGAATGAATGAGGGAAATAGAAAGCCTGTCTAGATCATAGGCGGGGGTGTGGTGGGTAGGAGGGAGACTTGAGACATTGGTGATGGGAATGTTTCACTGGTGAAGGGGTGTGTTCTTTACATGACCAAAACCTAACTACAATCATATTTTTTTTTGTTTTTTTTTTTTTTTGGTTTTTGGGCCACACCCAGTAACGCTCAGGGGTTACTCCTGGCTATGTGCTCAGAAGTTGCTCCTGGCTTGGGGGACCATATAGGACACCGGGGGATCGAACCACGGTCCATCCAAGGCTAGCGCAGGCAAGGCAGGCACCTTACCTTTAGCGCCACCGCCCGGCCCCTACAATCATATTTGTAATCAAGGTGTTTAAGATATAAAAACAAGAAAAGCAAAATAGAGGGCCAATAGATAGATTCTTGAAGAAATTTAGTTTCCAATGTACTTTGGTAGTAAAATAATAAGAGGGCAGGAGAGATAGCACCGTGGTAGAGTGCTTGCCTTGCATGCAGCCAATTTAATAGATGGGGCTTTGATTGAGGTTTGAATCCTGGCACCCCATATAGTATCCTTAGCATGCCAGGGCGATTTCTGAACACAGAGCCAGGAATAACCTCTGAGCACCATTGGTTTTGACCCAAAAATCAATATATATATATATATATATACATATATATCATGTAAAAGATTTGTACCTTAGAAATTAAAATAAAAATTATGTTATTAGCAGAATTCACAACTTATCCATAACTCAGCTTACTCCTTGATTATGTTTAAAATGTTCAGTCTCTCAACCCATATAATTAGAGGAAAAATATTAAAATTGTTCTAATTTAGAACCAGAGTTAAGATCTCTGCTTTTAAAAGTGTAAAATGAGTGTATAATGCAAATTTATAGTAGTTCTAGTTTTAACAAGGATGAAACTCTGATTACTTTGTAAACAAGTACATTAAAATAGAAGACAAATATAAAATCTATAAGAAAGTGAAATCTATAAATATAATCAATAGATTCTAAAATTATATTAAATTTTGAAATTAATGTAATACATTAATAGAAAAATCATATAACAGGTAAATTTTAAATAAAAGTCTAATTAAAATACAAAGCTGACAGAAGAAAAATAGAAAGAAAAGAAGTTAGTGGGCAGAGGCCTTTTAAAAAAGCTGATATAAATTTTAATAGAGAAAAAGAAATATGATGCAATAGTGGGTTTTTAAATACTAACAAAGGATATTGAATCACAAAACTAAGAATTGTTACAAACACTGGGTAAGATATATAATCTTTAACTCAAATCAAATCAAACAATTACACCCATCATAGTTAAAAAAAACTCAACACAAAAGAAAAAGAACATTTTTAAAGCAACCAAAAGTGAAAAATATACATAAACTTCAAATATCTAATAATCTTACTGACAGCTGACATGACTATAAAAATGCAGGAACCAAGAATATAACATAGAATAATTTTTCTGAAACAAATACAATTAAGTACCCCTTTGTGTCAAAGATTATATTTATAAAATATTAAAATAAAGGATATTAAATATATTTAAAATAACAAATACCAAAAAAATCTTGTCAACTATAATTTTAAAAAGCTAAAGGGAAATATTTAATCATGAATAATATAATGAAAAAGAAATAAAACAAAAGAAAAAAATAAGATATATATAAATTGTGTGACTTTAAATATATGTAGACTAAGTTTTAAATATATGCAATACTGGGATTTATGTAAATAATAACACAAAAGAATAAGTAAAGCTAGTAATATTGATCATTTATATTAAAACATAATATTAAGAATGTATATTGAAGAATTTCATCATAAATAATTTATTAGTAGAAAGGAATAATAAAAGATTTTATAATAATAATAGATAAAATATGATATAATATCACAGACAAAATTGATTAATTCCAAAGAAAGCAGCAACAGTAAGAAAATATAAATCATCAGTTATAATATTAATAAATAATACAATTTTGATGTGAATTCAACAATTGGTTGTGGGATGGAGAATGGAGAGGGGCTTTGGACCTATATGGGCAGAGGTTCAACATAAGGCCCAAGAAAGCAGGGCTCTGGGGCCCTACAGTGAACATAGAATTATATTTAAAGTAATGGGACAGAACAATAGCACAGCAGGTAGTATGACTGTCTTGTACTCATTGACGAGAGTTCAGTACTCAGCACTACATATGACTCCTGAGTTCTTCCATAAGTGATACTTGAGCAAAGAGCCAGGAGTAAGGGCTCAGCACCATTTAGTGCTATTAGAAATAAATCAGATTTGGGGCCAGAGCGGTGGCGCAAGCGATAAGACCTCTGCCTTGCCCATGTTAGCCTAGGACGGACCTAGGTTCGATCCCCTGGCGTCCCATATGGTCCCCCAAGCCAGGAGTGATTTCTGAGCACATAGCCAGGCGTAACCCCTGATTGTGTTTAAGTACATCATTGAATTTTTATCAGCATTAATAATTAGTAATTTGATAATAAAAATAATTATTTTACTATATATTCTTTTTTTTCCAGCAATGAAGGTAAATAATATGGATAATAAAGTAACTTCTTTATCTTTTTTTCTTTTTTTAATGACAAAGATTTAATTTTCTAAGAATCCAATCTGTTTTCTAGTGAATAAAGTAAGATTAAATAGAACTGCTTGACACCTAACAAAACATATAATGCTAATAAATTCAAATTTTTTAAGGCACATAAACTTTTCATTAGAATTGAGTTAGTGACAGAATTCCGTTTAAAAGTTGCATCTATTTGTCTCATTGTCAAAGTAAACCTGGAAAATATAAGATTAAAAATCTTTTTTTTTCCCCAAAAGTGGGAATGAGCTACAGTAGAAAAAAACTTATGGTCATATCTCACAAATATTCTAAACTAAAGTTCAATATCTCTATAATCCTTTACAAATGTATGTGGATATTTATACATCTATATCTTTATTAGATTTTTCAATTTTCTTTAATATCATGTCATATTGTGAAATATCTAGTAAGAAAAAACAGAAAACAGTACTTGAATTAATGCTCGATTAGTCTATATATGTATAAACACAAATATATTCCTTTTTGTATTAGTAATAAATGCAGTTCTACAATAAATAAGCAAAAATGATTTCTTTTAAATATAACATGCTTCCCCTGGAAAATAAATTACCTTTACTAGGGCCATCATGGAGCTCCTGTGAATAGGTCATTCATTTTAGAGTGAACCCTTTAGTAAAACTAAAGTGCTTTTACTAGCAATTTTGAAACTGCCATTTAACTTTCTGCTTTTTTCTTTTGTTTCTTTTTTAAAAGGTGAATAATTGTAGAATACACATTTCTTATTTCATAATAAGAATCCCTTATTTCAAAAGTTGTGCTAATAAATATAGATTAAGTGGCAGTTTGTAAATATATTGCATGCACAGAATTTCTCTGTAGGTAGAATATCCCATGTAAAATTTGAATTTTTTATTATTATTCAATCATATTCCTGAAAATATCTCATCTCTTTTTTTAATCAATCAAACCTTTCAGGAATAAATTATACCTGGGTGTTAAATGAAAATACGCCAGTTTTTTGGTTTTTTTTTTACCGCATTAGTGATATGTTAGATTCTAATCTGAGTTGAAAGGTGAAAATCCAGTTCTCTCTCACTCCATGATAAAATAAGTAAGACTGTTGGAGCCCTTGAAGTTTGAATGAGCAATTAACTGTCTTTTTCAATAGCTGAACACTTACACAATTAAACAATTTCTATTTTTTGGGGTCCTTTGTCTATTCACTTTTGTGTGAGCTATTTTGAACTGAAACTTTATAGCTTTTGGCTGTTTTTCATTCTTTAGGAAACTGTTTTGTAATGGAAGCCTCCTACACAGTTTTAGAAAAAATATACACTTTACCAACCTGTTATTGGGTGTTTCCTGATTTCTTAGACAATATTTTATTGAACATCATTTTGAAATCCTGTTTGAGTTTGGGTATGTTTGACAGTGAAGCTCTAAGAAGTGGCTAGAATACATTAAAATTAGAAGAAATGCTGAAATTCTCCATCTCTCAGATCTGCTTATTCTGTCCTATTCTCATTTTCTTTTGCTTGTCTTCTGTTGAAACATGCATATCCATTACATAGCAAATGTGAGTATGTTAAAGTTTACCGTGTCATTTGCCTATATTTTAAAACTTAAACTTTTTTTAAACTCTGAATATGTACTATCATGTATATTATAAGTGTCTTATATTGAGATACTTTCTGCTGCTCAAATCTGTATTTCATGAAAGTATTAGCTGCAAAGCACATTTACAATTTAAAATTACTTTTCTTCTATTTTTCATCGTTTTTTTCTCATTGAAGGAAAGTCTATATATTTTCCTAGTTAAAAAACACTAGAGTCATCTTTGACTCTTCCTTAACTTTAAAGGCTCTCAAAAAAAAATCTGTCCAGTTGTATTATCTCTGTTGGCATAAATTGAATCCAATAGCCATCAACCTATGACTCCCTAGAAGAACACAGTGGATATCTAACAAAATTCCACATTATTGAGTATACCATACATTCAATATACTTCTTAAATTCTATTTGATCATGTAATATTCTAAATATATCCTAAATAATATATTATATCTCTATGTATTAGATACAGCATATATTTAATATATTACATATCTAATAACATATAATATATCTAAATAATGATCTATATATTTAAATAAAATTAAATTGTGTTAAATACAACACACTTCATTATAAAAATTTTCAGTGTTTGATAATCATTATTCAATTTAGTAAAGAAATTTCTCATAACATTAACAAACAAATGAATTTAGGACACACATATTTGTTTTATTTTTATCTCACTTTTTCATGTGAATGGTAAGATCAATATTTAGGAATATACTACTAAGAGGACTGAAATATGTTTGGCTTATGCTCAAACATCAGACCTAGCTTTATTTGTATAATGTGTAGGACTTTAAACGCTTGTTACTTTTATGAAGGCAAGGCAGTTGTCTTACTCAATATATTATCTCTTTCTTATTTACTTTAGTTTAGTTTTATGCCACAACTGGTAACACTTAGGGGTTACTCTTGGATCTGTACTCAGAAATCTATACTCCTCACAGGCTCAGGGCACCATATGGGATACCAGGGATGAAACCCAATCATCTTCCTGCAAGGCAAATCCTTATCGCTCCAGCCCCTCAATGTATTATCTCTTAACCACTCAAAAAAATCTGCTGTTAAAATCTGGGGCCCGGCATGGTGGCGCTAGAGGTAAGGTGCCTGCCTTGCCAGCGCTAGCCTAGGACGGACCGCGGTTCATGCCCCGGTGTCCCAAATGGTCCCCCAAGCCAGGAGCGACTTCTGAGCCCATAGCCAGGAGTAACCACCTGAGGATTACAGGGTGTGGCCCAAAAACAAAAAAAAAAAATTTATTTAGTGCAGATGTTATCTATATATAGATACATTAGATTGGCAGACCCAATAAAGTGTTTGGTATATATTTACTTTAATATTATTTATAATTTTCCTCTGTATTATATTTTAAATTAGTATGTTTTATTTTGACAAATCCATAATAGTCACGTAGCCAAAAAAAATTGGTATTTACTATTAAAACTGTTATATTAAGAAAAAAATTACTTTAAGCTATTTTCAACAAGTCATGCAACTTTAACATGGAATCTTCATTTTTTTTAGAATTACAGGTTTTTAACAGAATTAATGTTTCAGATAATTATTTATATATTAGTACACATTCTTTAAATTTTATATGTATTTGTTTGAAATTTCTTTCAATAGCAATACTCTAGTTACACACAATAGAGAAATATTTTAGTATAGAAAAATGCTGGAAAACTCACTAAAATGAACCTTTTTTTACCTAGAATAAT
Source organism: Suncus etruscus (assembly GCF_024139225.1). NCBI lineage: Eukaryota > Metazoa > Chordata > Mammalia > Eulipotyphla > Soricidae > Suncus > Suncus etruscus. Next base: position 8,818,041 of record NC_064862.1, on the reverse strand, counting down.
AACAATCTAATATTCTCACTTCACAGAAAAGTGACTAGACTCATAAGTTATTGAGATACAGCAAAAAACATGTAACATATATTTTCTTTCAATAATGTATTTGACATACTGAAGATAGTGTGTAAACAAATTGCTGAAATAGAGATTGAATGACAGTGCTGATGAATTTAATACATGAAATATTGGCTCAATTGTGAGAATTTTTCATTAATCAGTCTTGTGAAAGAAAAAGAATGAATTGGAGTGAGTAAGAAATGGCTGGTTGTGGGGGTTGCCAGGCAGAGTGCTGATTGCTCTACCTGCAGAGTCTCCACCCGGCTGTGCTTCTTCTGAGGAAACTGAGGACCTGAAGGGAGCCATGTCCTACTCTTCTCTGTCTTTCCTGAACTCTGGAAGCTCTCCTCAGAGCCCTGGGAAGCGAACCCCAAAGAAACTACATTCGGAAGCTAGCCAGCGAGCCAGTGAGTGAGTAAGAAATGGCTGCATGTGGGGGTTTCCAGGCAGAGTGCTGATTGCTCTACCTGCAGAGTCTCCACCCAGCTGTGCTTCTTCTGAGGAAACTGAGGACCTGAAGGGAGCCCTGTCCTATTCTTCTCTGTCTTTCCTGAACTCTGGAAGCTCTCCTCAGCCTTGGGAAGCGAACCCCAAAGAAACTACATTCGGAAGCTACCCAGCGAGCCAGTGAGTGAGTAAGAAATGGCTGGATGTGGGGGTTTCCAGGCAGAGTGCTGATTGCTCTACCTGCAGAGTCTCCACCAGGCTGTGCTCCTTCTGAGGAAACTGAGGACCTGAAGGGAGCCATGTCCTATTCTTCTCTCTCTTTCCTGAACTCTGGAAGCTCACCTCAGAGCCCTGGGAAGCAAACCCCCCCAAAACTGAAGCTACCCAGCAACTCTCCTCAGAGTCCTGGGAAGCGACCCCAAAAATACAGCATTCTGAAGCTGCCAAGCAAGCGAGTGAAAACTACGCCTGTCCAGTGGGGCCCGACTGTGAAAAACTGTGAGTGCTGCGTGTGTGCGTCTCTCTACTATCCTGTTGCATGAACCTCTTGAGAGTGGGCTGAAAAAAAGGCTCCAGAAGGCACTTATCTCCACTTTGCTACGCAGCCATGTGCTCTTTCTAAAAAAATAACACCATCACAAGAAGAAAAAAAAACACACACTAAGAACTGTGTTGGATCACAGAAGCAAGAACTTCTCTCCAGACTGTCTTCTCTGCTGCGTGCTCGGGCCTAAGATTTGATCCTGTGTGAGGCTTCATCCACGGAGGACTCCCCTACCTTGGAGGCAAGCCGGCCCATCCAGAAAGGGCGGAGCTAGAGAAGTGTGCTGCCTGCAACATATAACCAATGAATACCACCACAACACGTAGAAAAACCCACAATAAAAGTGTGACAATGGGGAAACAACGCAGGCCAGCATCAGACATAGAGAATGAAGATGACAATTCTGATGACCAGTTAATGACCAACGAACTAATCAACCTCTCAGATAAGGACTTTAGAGTAGCAATATGGAAGATGCTTAAAGACCTCAAAAAAACCATGGATAGAGTGGAACAGAACACTAATAATAATCAAGAAAATATGAAGACAGAATCACAAAACTCCAAACTGAAATAACATGTCAACTAACAGGCCTGAAAAAATCAGTAAACAAAGTGAATGACAAAATGGATAAGCTTTGGGACAGGGTATCAGAAGCTGAAAATAGACTTGGTGCTGTGGAAGATGAGATACATAACAATTCCATACAGCAGGAGAAATTGGAAAAAAAAACTTAAAGCAAATGAACAGACAATGGAAAAATTAGTCAAAGAATGGAAACAGATGAAAATAGAAGTCTATGATAAGATCAACAGAAACAACTTAAGAATCATTGGAGTCCCAGAGACCCAGGAAGAAAATTTCCAGGAAGAATCAACGGTCAAGAACATCATTAAAGAGAAACTTCCAGAGCTAAAGAATATATGTGATCAAATCCTGCATGCTTGAAGAGTACCAACCAAAAGAGACCCAAGAAAAACCACCCCAAGACACATCCTAGTCACAATGACAAATCCCACAGATAGAGACAGAATTCTGAAAACAGCAAGATCAAAAGGGGAAATTACATTCAAGCAAGCATCCTTGAGATTTACAGCAGACCTGTCACCAGAACCACTCAATGCTAGAAAGCAGTGGTGGGATATTGTGACAAGACTGAATGAAATGAATGCTTCACCTAGAATACTGTACCCAGCAAAACTCACTTTCTGGTTTGACGGAAGAATACATGGTTTCACAGACAAAAAACAGCTCAGAAACTTTATAGACTCAAAACCAGTCTTAAGAGAAAAACTGAAAGACCTAATTTAAAACAAGACTAACCAAAAGATACACCAATTTTCGATATAAAGATGGCATTAAATCCCAGGACAATTCTTTCTCTCAATGTCAATGGACTAAATGCACCAGTCAAGAGACACAGAATGGCTAAATGGATCAAAAAACTCAATCCAACCTTCTGCTGCCTACAAGAAACGCACCTGAATAGTCAGAACAAACATAGACTCAAAATAAAAGGCTGGAGAAAAATTATCCAAGCAAACAACACCCATAAAAAAGCTGGAGTGGCCATACTAATATCAGATAATGCAAACTTTATACTCAGGAAGGTTGTAAGGGACAAAGATGGACATTTTGTATTAATCAAGGGGTATGTAGAGCAGGAAGAAATAACACTCCTAAACATATATGCACCAAATGAGGGGCCAGCAAAATATTTAAAACAACTGTTGACAAATCTGAAAAACAATATCAATAACAACACAATAATTGTGGGGGACCTCAACATGGCTTTGTCAACACTGGATAGTGTTGTGTATGTAAATATTTTGGGGGATTACTATGTTACCCTAAACTGATTGGTGATTGTGCCCTACCCTAGGGTGTGACGTGGCATTCTGCCCCCACCCTAGGGTAGGACCTGATTCTGCTTTCACCATTGGTTGGTATCTGATCCCACCATGGGGTGGGACCTGACTCTGGAGTATAAGAGCAAGGGTCTGTGGAAAGCGGGGGCTTTTTGCTGGCTGGAACTGAATCTGAGTCTTTGGACTTCAGTTTTGTCCATCCGAATAAAGCAAATATTTCCACGAGCCTGATTGTCTGTGAACTGTTTACCCGCCATTTCACCGTGGGCTAGACAGGGTGGCAGACGCGTGCTCCGAGCTGGAAGAAAAGGGCCTCATTCTCCATCCCACCATCAGTCAACCTCTTCAGGGGCTGTCCTGTTACAGATAGGTCAACCAGACTGAAACCCAACAAGAATATACTAGACCTGAGGAGGGAAATGGAAGAAAGAGGCCTAGTGGATATATATAGGACACTCCATCCCCAGAAACCTGGATACACATTCTTCTCCAATGTACATGGGACATTCTCCAGGATAGACTACATGCTGGCACATAAAACATACCTCCATAAGATCAAGAGGATAGAAATTTTGCAGACTACCTTCGCTGACCACAAGGCTCTGAAATTATTTGTGAATTCCTAAGGGACTCAGTAGAAAAACTTTAACACCTGGAAGTTAAACAACCTCATACTCAATAACCAGTGGGTCCGAGATGAAATCAAGGAGGAAATCAAAAGGTTCCTGGAAACAAATGACAATAAAGACACAAACTATCAGAACTTATTGGACACAGCAAAAGCAGTACTGAGAGGAAAATTTATAGCTTTGCAAGCACACATCAGGAAGGAAGAAGGAGCTTACCTGAGTAGCTTAATGACACAGCTAATAGAACTAGAAAGTACTCAACAAAAGGACCCAAAAATAGGAAGACAGAAGGAAATAACAAAGCTGAGAGAAGAAATCAACGAAGTGGAAACCCAAAAAACAGTCCGAAAGATCAACGAAAGCAGAAGTTGGTTCTTTGAAAAAATAAACAAGATTGACAGACCACTGGCAAACCTAACAAAGAAAGAGAGAGAGAGAAACTTGATAACTCGTATTAGGAATGAAAAAGGAGAGATCACTACTGATATGACAGAGATTCAAAGGGTAATCAGAAACTACTTTGAAAAACTCTATGCCACTAAAAATGAGAACCTGGAAGAAATGGATAAATTCTTGGACTCTTATAATCTTCCACGGTTGACAGAAGAGGATGTAGCATATCTAAACACCCCCATCACCATTGATGAAATAAAAATGGTAATCAAAAGTCTGCCCCAAAACAAAAGCCCAGGCCCAGATGGATTCACTAATGAATTCTATCAAACTTTCCAAGAGGAACTACTACCAATCCTGGCAAGACTCTTTCATGAAATTGAACAAGTGGAAACAGTCCCAAATAGCTTTTATGAAGCCAACATCACCCTGATACCTAAACCAGACAGAGATGCTATGAAAAAAGATAATTACAGACCAATATCGCTGATGAATGCAGATGCAAAGATCCTCAACAAAATCCTGGCAAATAGGATTCAATACCTCATTAAGAAGATCATCCACTACAATCAAGTAGGTTTCATCCCAGGAATGCAAGGATGGTTTAACATCCGTAAGTCTATCAACATAATACACAACATCAATAAAAAGAAAAATAAAAACCACATGATCATATCAATAGATGCAGAGAAAGCATTTGATAAGGTCCAACACACATTCTTGATCAAAGCTCTCAGCAAGATGGGAATGGAAGGAACCTTTCTCAATATAGTTAAGGCCATCTACCACAAGCCAGTGGCAAATATTATCCTCAATGGAGAAAAACTAAAAGCCTTCCCTCTAAATTCTGGCACAAGACAAGGCTGTCCTCTCTCACCACTCCTATTCAACATAGCACTGGAAGTACTTGCTATAGCGATTAGGCAAGAAAAAGATATCAAGGGAATCCAGATAGGAAAGGAAGAAGTCAAGCTCTCACTGTTTGCAGATGACATGATGCTCTACTTAGAAAACCCTAAAGACTCTACCAAAAAGCTTCTAGAAACAATAGACTCATATAGCAAGGTGGCAGGCTACAAAATTAACACACAAAAATCAATGGCCTTTCTATACACCAATAGTAATAAGGAAGAAATGGACATTAAGAAAACAACCCGATTCACAATAGTGCCACACGAACTGAAATATCTTGGAATCAACTTGACTAAAAATGTGAAGGACCTATACAAAGAAAACTATAAAACTCTGCTCCAAGAAATAAGAGAGGACACGCGGAAAAGGAAACACATACCCTGCTCATGGATTGGCAGGATTAACATCATCAAAATGGCAATACTCCCCAAGGCATTATACAGATTCAACGCTATTCCTCTAAAGATACCCATGACATTCTTCAAAGAAGTGAATCAGGCACTTTTGAAATTTGTTTGGAACAATAAACACCCTAGAATAGCTAAAGCAGTCATTGGGAAAAAGAATATGTGAGGAATTACTTTCCCCAACTTTAAACTTTACTACAAAGCAATAGTTATCAAAACAGCATGGTATTGGAATATGGACAGACCCTCAGATCAGTGGAATAAGCTTGAATACTCAGAAAATGTTCCCCAGACATACAATCACCTAATTTTTGATAAAGGAGCAGGAAATCCTAAATGGAGCAAAGAAAGCCTCTTTAACAAGTGGTGTTGGCACAACTGGCTAGCCACTTCCAAAAAATTAAACTTAGACCCCCAGCTAACATCATGTACGAAGGTAAAATCCAAATGGATTAAAGACCTCGATATCAGACCCAAAACCATAAGATATATAGAACAACACATAGGCAAAACTCTTCAGGACATTGAGACTACAGGCATCTTCAAGAAGGAAACTGCACTCTCCAAGCAAGTGAAAACAGAGATTAACAGATGGGAATATATTAAGTTGAGAAGCTTCTGCACCTCAAAGGAAATAGTGCCCAGGATACAAGAGCCACCCACTGAGTGGGAGAAACTATTCACCCAATACCCATCAGATAAGGGGCTAATCTCCAAAATATACAAGGCACTGACAGAAATTGACAAGAAAAAAACATCTAATCCCATCAAAAATTGGGAGAAGAAATGAACAGACACTTTGACAAAGAAGAAATACAAATGGCCAAAAGACACATGAAGAAATGCTCCACATCACTAATCATCAGGGAGATGCAAATCAAAACAACAATGAGATACCACCTCACACCACAGAGAATGGCACACATCACAAAGAATGAGAACAAACAGTGCTGGCGGGGATGTGGAGAGAAAGGAACCCTTATCCACTGCTGGTGGGAATGCCATCTAGTTCAACCTTTATGGAAAGCAATATGGAGATTCCTCCAAAAACTGGAAATCGAGCTCCCATACGATCCAGCTATACTACTCCTAGGAATATACCCTAAGAACACAAAAATATAATACAAAAAACCCTTCCTTACACCTATATTCATTGCAGCACTATTTACCATTGCAAGACTCTGGAAACAACCAAGATGCCCTTCAACAGACGAATGGCTAAAGAAAGTGTGCTACATATACACAATGGAATATTATGCAGCTGTCAGGAGAGATGAAGTCATGAAATTTTCCTATACATGGATGTACACAGAATCTATTATGCTGAGTGAAATAAGTCAGAGAGAGAGTGAAAAACGCAGAATGGTCTACTCATCTATGGGTTTTAAGAAAAATGAAAGACATTCTTGCAATAATAAATTTCAGACACAAAAGAGAAAAGAGCTGGAAGTTCCAGCTCACCTCAGGAAGCTCACCACAAAGAGTGATGTGTTTAGTTAGAGAAATAACTACATTTTGAACTGTCCTAATATTGAGAATGTATGCGGGAAATGCAGAGCCTGTTTAGAGTACAGGCAGGGGTCCGGTGGGGAGGAGGGAGATTTGGGACATGGGTGATGGGAATGTTGCACTGGTGATGGGTGGTGTTCCTTTTATGACTGAAACCCAAACACAATCATGTTTGTAATCAAGGTGTTTAAATAAAAATAAAAGTAAAAGAATGAATTGGGTTAATAGAGTACAGTGGTATCTATCACTAGATCTATATAACAAATGTACACTGAATATATCCACACAGTACAATATTTCAGAAAATTGAATCAAATTGCCTTAGACTCTTCTTCCTTGGGTCTCCATGACTCTAAAATTGGTTTCAAATGTTTATGTACATTTTCAAGTATTCATTTCTAACTGATTCACTTTAAATCTTCCTGTGCAAACATGTGATCTCTAATGATGTGTTATAAGCCTGCTCTAGCATTTTGAAAAAATTTATCAGTCATTTTTTAATGCTAAGCAACACAACCTGGGATTATAAAGTATCCCAAGTGACTAATACATTATTCTCAAAATTCTGCATGGGAATTAGATCAAAGACTATATAAAAATGGACTTATTTTTAGCCTCTAGGATTCAATAGGAACTTGGAAGTTGTCTGCTTTGTTTGAAACATATTCAACCTTTTACTTTGATAATCTGGAAGTGCCGTTTTCTTGAAAATGCACACATCAAAAAAAATCACTTGGCATTAGTGACCACTGGCCATGATCTGAACAGAACAACAGAAAAAAAATCTGAAAATAATTGAAAATAAATATGACATCATCAGGAAATCTTTACAAAAGAGAGCATTGTTATTGAATTCTAAGTAACAGAAAAGTATTTAAATTACTCTCACTGTTTTTAAAAATTATAAAATATAAGTGCATAAAATTGAAACACACAATACTAGCATCTCAAGTCACAAGGCAATATTAAATGACTATAAAAACATATGACTTAGAAAATTACTAGTTAAATTTGACATTTTTAAAACTTTATTTGACCCCAATATGTGAATAACTCTAGACCTTGATTAGTTAGATTTGCATTCAGCATCAGATATTGGCTAGCAACTACACAAAACCATTGGAAATAAATTTTTCTCATGTATAGTTTATCCAAGGGAAAGCAGTATTCATTTTTGTGCAAACTTGTCATCAAGCTCAACATTAATTGTCATAGAACTGCACAACATCCTCAGTATTATGACTTTTGATTAATTAATTAATTGTACCCTTTATCACACTACATACATCTATTGTCTGACTGAAATATGTTTTAAAAATGAGTAGGTATGAAGAAACGCTGTGTAATAATTTTAGGGCCAGGAGGAATTTATTGTATACCATTGAAAGGGCAATATTTTTTTCTAATATCCGAGAATGTATTGTTATAGAAAATAGAATAAGTGAGTGCTTTTCAATTTCATAGTAGTTGGTTGAAACCGCACAGTGATTCTAGTAAATCATCATTCTCAAGTACAGAATCAATATGTTTTAGTTCTGGCATGGATCTCATGGGTCCTCTGAAGCAGACTCTTACTTTATAGAAAAGAAACTAAGATAACAGACCCTGTAAATGATTTTCTCAAGATCATGCATGCTTCAGATTTGTGGGTAAACAGCAAGTACAGATTGCTAGCAAGAATGTGTGTCTTTTGTTTTTTGGTTTTTGGTTTTTTGTTGTACAGAGCGCTCCAAACACAGACAAATAAAAAGACTCACAGTCTAATGGGTGAATTGGAAAGCATCCAGCATATTGTAATGGGACTGAGATCTGTGTGGGAAACATATTCAGAATTTCTTTTTATCTTCATCCAGATTCTAATACTAAATTTATATGTTCTCTATTAAATAATTGATTCCCAGTCATTGCAGCTGGGATTAAGCACAATAACATACAATAATTGGGAGACGGTTAACATTTAACAGCATCATTATTCGCCTTTCAAATATGTTTCATCTGGGTTAATCAGTGCTCTTACCTTTACCTTTAAAGGCTGTTTACAAAGAACTAGAAAATGAAACTATATTTAAACATTATATTTATATAGGAATGCATGAGTAATACTGTCATTCTAGAGGAGAGAATACTTCTGAGAGTAACATCAACAGCCATTTTATAGATAAACATTAAATCTGAGATATATGTAAAAGCTTTTAGATTTATGGGTGTACATTGTCTTAGGGTGTAGCAGTTTATTGACTCAGAACAGAGGTTAATTCAACTTGGAAACCATATCTTTTCCCCATAACACTGTCCCAGAATGAAACACAAAAACATATGTGTGTGTGTGTGTGTGTGTGAAATTTAAAGAAAAATGAAGTATTTTCAACTGGGTGAAGTAACTTTACATCACTTATTATTCTTGCTGGTGATTATAGAATCATGGAATTCAAAACAACCATGATTCCATGTACAGAAAAATAATGATGTAAAATAAATTTACAATTTTGGTTGCCCTGCATATAAATTGGAAAAAGTAGCAGTATTTACTCATTATGATGCTGTGAGAACTGCATGCAATAAAAAAATAAAAGTACCTAATTCAGAATTGGTTTACAGTAAGTTCTCAGTGACTCTTAGTAATGACACATCCAACCAAAACACATCTTTACAGTTCCTCTAATCATCTTCAGAGCCTGGAAAGGTCTGAATGTTTAGTTTATTAACATAACAGTGTTTAGTTCATTAACTAACCCACGAAAGCATGGAACATTGAATGAGCACCTTTGGCATGCAAAATATTTCATATACTTCTTAAACTAGAATTTCATGTTTTAAATGCACTTTGGAGGGTAGTTTTATTTAAATGTCTCACAGCAGTGTTGAATCCCTTAAAAAAGTGCCTTAATCTATATTATTTTAAGTGACATTATCAGGTGTGAACTTAAATAATTTCTAGATGATGGCACCCTGTCATTTAATAAATCATCTTAAAGTCAATCAGATTTATTGATGATCAAGAATTTATTGCTTTATTACCTGAACATTCCACAAGGTGCAAGGTTAACTTACAACTTTGACATCCAATGTTGTTAGCTATTCTTTCTTTCCAGTTTGAACCCAGCAAAAGATTTTTCTATTCCCATATGGTTAGAAACATTAATCAGGACATCTTTTTATTTTATCTATCATTATCGCTAAGAAAATTATTCTCCAAATATAATTCTCCAAAATAAATTCTCCAAATATAGCTCGTCATTTATTTTACCACAGAAATTATGAGTATCCTGTACCGATGTTACTAAGTGAATGCATGTATGTCTCTGTGTGTTTTTACTTGTGTAAGGGTGAGGGAGGGAGAGAGATTGAGTGAAACTGTGCTTATTACTCATTACTCATTTGTCCTACCATGATTCAGTCTCTGGGGTTGAAAAATACATGAATGGTAACATTGGCGCAAAACTGTCACTGACACACAGAATATATTATTTTATAAAACAGATAAAAGTTATCTTTGATATATTATTACTTGTACAGTCCCTTTGTCTCTGAAAATTCACCATCTCTATTCTCACATTGAACAATTAATTGTTTCATTTATGAAGCTATAAAAGAATAGTTACCCTTTGTTCAGTGCTCTTGGACTCATATACAAATCTTCTGATAAATCTTCCTTTATGGGAGAGATATTTATTATTTATCATTATATATCTGTAGAGCTTAGAATAGTGATCCCGGTTCAAAGAATACACTAAATGACCAACTACTAATTAAATTGAATCAGTCCATTTTTAACTGTCTTTAGGCAAGTTTTATCAGAAGCAACCCCTCCAGTTTTCCCAATTGAATTTAGATAACTTGGAGCATAATTACAAGTGAAGTAGAAGCAGGACATTTATAACTTTAGTCTCTAGTGACCTACATTTATCAGTTAGTTGATTTGGGGCTTTTAATTTCAAGTATGGAAAGCATTAGTCAAATAGACTAATATGATCCCCTTGGTTTGGAAAAGTGCCTTAATCTATATTGTTTTAAGTGACATTATCAGGTATGAACTTAAATAATTTCTAGATGATGGCACAAGCCTCATGGCCTAGAAACCATAGGATAAATTCTATTTAGATGCAGAATGGAAACATCCTCCTAACTTTTATATTTGTTTCAATAGCTTAACTTTTTTCCTCTAATATTTTTAATCCGGATAGTATATGTGGAAAAATTTGGATTGCTTTTCTTGAACATTCATATATGTTAAAAATGCATATTAATTCTAACATGTATGTTTCAATATCTATAGATTTTATTTAGTATAAAGTTTCAATTTAAAGGGCTCAAATGCTGAATCCTATCATCAATTATTAAACCTAATTTACCAAGCAATATATATGTAGTCATACAACTAACAATACCTTTTTCTAAAAATTCATCCTTCACTGAGAGAAATTAGAGGGTTTCATGTAGCCAGTACCAGTTTGATTTCTGACACTTAACATATCCCAAGACAGAGCTAGAGTAGCATCAAGCATGGCACACATACATGCACTTGTCTACACACATTCATTTTCATAGCTTGGAAGATAGTTTAAAGAATGGAAGGGCTTGTTGTTGGTTATGCATATGAGATGCCTAGATACAACCCTAGCACAGCTCTGTGCCACAATCAAGTAAGTAGTAATCTAATCCTTGTTGCTCCTCACAAGATCCCTAACCCAGATAGCAATAGTGTAATTCCTCTAGCACCCCATATGGTGCACCAAGCACAGCCAGGAGTGATTCCTTAGTGGAGAATCAAGAATAATTCCTGGGGCCGGGCGGTGGCGCTCGAGGTAAGGTGCCTGCCTTACCTGCGCTAGCCTAGGAGACGGACCGCGGTTCGATCCCCCGGCGCCCCATATGGTCCCCCAAGCCAGGAGCGACTTCTGAGCGCATAGCCAGGAGTAACCCCTGAGCGTCACCGGGTGTGGCCCAAAAACCAAAAAAAAAAAAAAAAAAAAAAAAAAAGAATAATTCCTGACCATAACTAAAGTAACAACTATGCACAGAAGAAAAGAATGAAACTGTGGAAATATGTAATATGGCATCTAAATTAAATCTAGGAAACTAAATATGACTATGGTTTTTTGACCATAACATTTAGTGATATTTTAGAAATAAAATGTAATCCCTTTATTTTATAAATAATAAGCTTAAGGTTATACTTGAATTGATTTCCCTAAATCATAGTTAATTAGTGAGTTAACTCAAACTGAAAAGAAGACATTTTCACTCTGGATCTTTGTTTTATTCTAAAGCATGTGCTATATTTGAATAATCCTTTTAAAAAATAATGAGCGAGGGCTTATATGTTGATGTTATTTAAAGACATTTAAAACTATCTTATTATTTTCTGACAGGCGCTATCAATTATTATGTGTAATTATATGCCATTGCAGTATATCATCCATCCAAATAATTAGTAGCAGTGTAAACTGAATGTCTTATAAAGTAATTGTTAAGAAGAAAAAAATCCATACCATCTATTATAATGACATGAGAAAGCCATGAAACATGAGAAACACAGAAAGTATGTTTGATATTTTATACCCAAACTCGTTATTAAGACATGATACATACTATTATAATATTTACTCAATGTTCTTTATTGACAACAATAAGAATAATGGGGCTCGGAGCCAGAGAGGTGACACTAGAGGTAAGGCGTCTTCCTTGCAAGTGCTAGCTAGGATGGACCATGGTTCATTTCCGGATGTCCTGGTCCCCCCAAGCCAGGAGCCATTTCAGAGCTCATAGCGAGGAGTAACCTCTGAGTGTCAACGGGTGTGGCCCCAAAACAAAAACAAACAAACTAAAAAGAATAATGGGGATATAGAAATAGAACAGCTGCTAGGGCACTTACCTTGCATGTAACTGCCCCAAATTCAATCCCCAGAATTCCATATGATTTCCCAGTACTGATAGTAGTAATTCCTGAGTGCAAAGCCAAATATTACTCCTTAGAATTGTTGGGTGTGGCCAAAAATGAAATCAAAAAAGGGAAAAAATAGTAATAATGTTAGTTAGCATTTTGTAAACATATTAAAAACTATATTTTACTACATCATTCAAAAATTTTATAACTCTTAAAAAACAAACAAAATAGCTCTATGAAAAGGTAAAATTGCTGAGTGGAATAAATAAAATAAAAATCCAAGTATCCAAGAGCTCTTTTTTTGTAAATTTTCTTTTATATTTTTAATTAAATAATATATACATATATATGTATATACATAATATAATACAATTATAATTGTAGTTAGGCCTCAGTCATAACAAGAGCACTCTCCTTCACCCGTGAAACCTTCCCATCATCAATGTCCCCAACTCTTCCCTCCCCAACCCCTCGCCTGTATTCGAGACAGGCTTTCTACACCCCTTACTGACATTGTTATGATAGTTCTCATAATAGTTCTCAGCATAGTTATTTCTCAATCTGCATTCACCACCCTTTATTTATTTATTTATTTATTTATTTATTTATTTTGGTTTTTGTGCCACATTCGGTGACACTCAGGAGTTATTCCTTGCTATGTGCCCAAATATCACTCTTGGCTTGGAGACCATATGGGATGCCGGGATTGAACCCAGGTCTGTCCTGGGTCAGGCACGTGCAAGGCAAATGCCCTACTGCTGTGCTATTGCTCCGGCCCCTATACAAGAGCTCTTAACACAACCGCAATATAATTGATGCATATCCCTATTTCTTTTAAGGTCAGTTTAGATCTATTTACAAAAAGAAGCCAAAACATAAGCTTTGGTACAGATTTAGTTTAAGTGTACTATGGATATTAAGAAGGGAATAAGTTCTCAATATAAGGTATAGAACTGAGGGAGAAATAATGGAGGGCACCAAGACCAAACAGTCATATGAACATTGAGTAGAAATAAAAAATGATGAGACTTAAACACCAAATTCAAAGCCAACTACAACAGAATCGATACCCAATCTGCAACAAGCTAGACACAGAAGAGACCTCTTACACTAGCAATCCAGGAGGCAAAGAAGGGTGATATGGGATGCATGCTGGGAACAGGGGTGGACGGAGGACAACATTGGTGGTGAGAATGTCCCTGTTTCAATATCACTATGTACCTAAAAACTACTGTGAAACATTTGTAATCCACTTTGGTCAAAAAAATTATTATTAATAGAAAAAATAATATGGGAAAATTGGAAAAAAATAAACCAAGAAGGGAGACTAAGAATGGACAGTTATGAGTAATTCTAAAAGTCAAATTCTAAAGTAAAGTTTATCAAAGGAGTCTACATGAAAAGAAACTACCTATCCCTCTTAAATTACACAACTGATCCATCAATATATTCATTAAAATCATGTACATTATACTTAATTTAAACCTTTTTTTTTGGTATTTCTGGCCACACCCATTTGATGCTCAGGGGTTACTCCTGGCTAATCGCTCAGAAATTGCCCCTGGCTTGGGGGGACCATATGGGACACCGGGGGATGGAACCGAGGTCCTTCCATGGCTAGCGCTTGCAAGGCAGACACCTTACCTCTAGCACCACCTCACCATAATTTAAAGCTGTTAATATTTGCATTGCACTATATAATTACTCGAAGAATCTAGAAATGCAATTATGTAGAGATATTAGAAAATTTAAATATATAAATATGGACATTTAGTGTTTATTCAAGAAATGTATTTTAGAATTTGAAAATAAGCAAAAAACAGGGATCTGAAAGAAAAGTACAGCATGACACTTGTCATGCCTGCTGCCAAACCAGTTTTGACCCATAGTGTCCCATATGGTTCACTGAGTATACAATTAAGAGTGATCCCTGAGCAGAACCATGAGTAAGCCTTGAGCAGAGTCATTTCTGACCCCCAAATTAAAAACTTTTTAAACTCCAAAATAAAAAGAGAAATATCTTAAATAGCATATTATTCTAACTTTATTTCAAGTCCTGGTGTGCCTTTAATGGCCTTAGAGAGAACCCTAAGTGTAAAATGTCTATAAACTACATCAAGTTGGTCAGTTGTATTGTGAAAATAATATCATTCTCAAGGGTAATGCTTCTGTTATGATTTTGCATAACCACACTCAATTAAAACATTCAGAAGTTCATTGCAAAACAATTGCTCAATTCCCAAATGAACTGAGGCAGCTAACTTAGCCAAATGAGTGAGGTCTCTATTTTCCAGTCCTTATCTGGATAATTCGAGCAGAAAATAAGACCAATGAGAAAAGATCAAAAGGTTGTTTATTTTCAAAGTTTGATTATGAACTGATTAAATTTTTAAAAGGCTATCTTGTGTGATTGCAGAAGGATGTGAAAAATATAGTGACCTATAGAGATCATTTTTCTCAATTATACCAACAGTTGAGTAATGAAAAATTAATGTGGCCATAAAGAAGTACTTTTATAATCCAAAGATAATTATTCTATCTTCAGGATTTTTATAACATAATCAGGCATGCAGGAATGTTATAGCATCACTTTATGTGAATGTTTATTTATTTATATACATTTAGTCTTGTGGTTCAAAAAACTATATATAAAATTCTAGACATCACAATGTAGTGTCACCAAAAATAATATGAAAGTTGACTACAAGAGTTATACATTTAGAGGCTAGAGAGATAGTACATGGATAGTATGCTTGCCTTTTCAGTGGCCCACCAGGCTTCAGTTCCCAACACCCCATATGGTTCATTGATCCTCATCAATAGTAATTCCTGAATACATAGTCAGGAGAAAGTTTGGAGTGATGTCCAAATACTGAAAAAGAAAATAAAAAGAAAAAAAATGAACAAAATGTTATAACATGAATGAGCATCAAAAACATAGTGAAAATGATAAATATAAAGAGTCACATATTGAAGTAGTCATTTAGTAAACTATGAATAAAAAGAGAGGAAAAAATAGTGGTTGTTGGGAATTAAGGTAAAATATAACTTTTTTAAATTTGTTTAATTAAATAATTTTTATTTTGACCAAAGTAGATTACAAATTTTTCACAGTGATGTTTAGGTACATAGTGACATTGAATCAGGGGCATTCCCACCACCAGTGTTGTCCTCTCTCCACTCCTGTTCCCAGCATGCATCCCATATCCCCCTCCTTTGCCCCTGGGCTGCTAGTGTAAGTGGTCCCCTTTGTGTCTAGCTGCTTGTAGATTGGGTTTTGATTCTGTTATCATTGGCTTTGGAGTTGGTGTTTAAGTCTGCTCATTTTTTATTTCTATTCAGTGTTCATACCTTGCTTGGTCTTGGCACCCTCTATTATTTCCCCCTCAACTTTTGAGGCAGAACAAGATGGTTCAAATTATGTGGTTCTGTTTGGAAGGAAGAAACAAGAAAGAGAGAAAAAGGGGGGGGTGGTAAAAATCAAACAAGAAAGAATTTGTAGGAGTCTTTCTAGAGGCTATAAATATCAATTTAAGAGCAGAAAGAAAAAAGGAAAAAAAACATAAAAAACATACCAAAAAATCAAACAAAAGAACTCAAAAAGCACTACAGCAAAAGCGACAACCACCAAACAATAACCACAGTCCTAAAATAAAAACAAAACAAAGCACACAAAAAAGAAAAAACAAAACAACAACAAAAATAACAAAAAATTAATTTGTGCCTTTTGTTTTGCATCAGCACTGTAAATATTAGGGAGATTTGAAAGGGAATTCCCTTGGCCAAAGAGATAAATGGTTTCTCTGCCCTTGAAGCATACTGTCATGGGAATAACTATAGACTCCGTATATGCTCTTTTTCTCTTTCCTAAATCCTTTTGTGCTGTCTGGAAACTTTCCGCTCAGTCGTAGATGATAAAATCAGGCCTCTGTAACTAGAGATACTGGTATTTGCACAGGTCATAGTATGGCGACTAGAGTGAAGTCTTTCTTTACGTTTCTAGAAGTTCTGTTCCAACAATTGTAATCAGTCTTGGTTTTTGCATTGATCCTAGTACAAAACCTAGGATAGAGTCTTTCATTATGTTTCTGGAAGTTCTGCTCATTTGTAGTTGTCTCAGCCAGACCAGATACAATGGGGCATTGTACTGTAAAGCCTGAAAATTCCCTAAGTATCACCATGTGTGGCCGTGGAGATGTTGAACCAAGCATTTGTATTGGATAATACACAGAAGTGCACTCCTGAGTAGCACTGGGTTCCCTGAGCACTGCTTGGAGGAACCTATCCACTGCTCCCTCATAAAAAACTAAACTGGTTCTAGGGAGATAGTATACCATGTAGGTCATTTACTTTGTAAATGGTCAATCTAGGTTCAATTCTGGCATCCTTTCCATTTCCCCCAAAGAAGTTATTCTTTTGTGTAGATACAGAAGTGACCACTGACCACCACTAGTTGTGGCCCCAAAACAAAATAAAATCAACAATAAACTACCTTGGGCCGGAGAGATAGCAAGGAGGTAGTGTGTTTGCCTTACATGCAGAAGGACGGTGGTTAGAATGCCGGCATCCTGTGTGATCCGCCGAGCCTGCCACGAGCGATTTCTGAGCATAGAGTCAGAAGTAAACCCTGAGCATGGCTGGGTGTGACCCAAAAACCAACCCCCCCGCAAAAACAAAAACAAAAACAAACAAACAAAACAATGAACTGACCGATGACAGAGTTGTTTAAAACTGGAGAAAACTCACTTGGATTCAAGATGTCAATAAATAAAGAAGTAGCTCAGTGGCTGGGGACACTTATTTTGCTGCTAAATGGTCATGAGTTGAATTCCTGTGCTGCTGAAACATGCACCAACCAAGATTCTGGCAGCAGTGCTGCTTGTTTGTGCAGCTCTGCAGATGGGGATTCATGTTGCCCCAAGTGATTTCTGGCCTCACCATAGCCAAGTGTATGGAAACATATTATCAAAGGCCATTGGCCCCTGGGAAACTCCTTGATGAGAGAGCCCCAGAGCCAGGAAATATAACCTCTGGCTAACATGTGTGCGAGCACCACAGTGATGCCAACAAGGACTGCAGCGAGAATGTGAAGATGAGCACATAACCAAATAATGGGAGCATTCCTGCAAGCATCAGGGCATCAAAACCAAAGTAGACTAACTCCAGAGTTTGTAAGGGAGCAATCTTAATTCTTAAAACTAGTGCATAAGCACTAGAAGCAGCCTTGCAGCTCAATGCAAAGACTACAGCCAGGCATGTGTCATTATAACCAACATTAGCAACAATGAAAGAGATGGGGAAGGAAATAATAACAATGAAAAAAAGTATTTAAAAATGTTGAAACCCAACCTTCTCTTTGAAACAACAAAAATCTTCAAGATAGTGGATATATCTATTTTTACACATTAAGTAAAAAGGCTGATGTTAGGCAACAACAGGTCTTTCAGTAGGAACCTAAAATTTCCCAAGTAGCTCCATTACCTACTTCCTAGACATTTACTTCTTGAAGCGCACTAGTAAAACTTTAAATGTTACTTTTCCTTTGGTGAATTTTAAAACCAATTCACTAACGGTGACCTTTCCATGAACTTAAGATCTAGATAATTATTTCAAAATTTTGCATCACTGTGCATTGCAGAGCCTACAGTAATCTGTGTTAGAGATATTCAGTTTCAACTTTATAATCAAACTATCCATCCCTAATGAGAGGAACTGATTTATTCTTTCATAATCCCCAGTTTAGGAGTTTACAGTCCAAATGGGACACATGTCCAAGGAAATGTTAGCCTAGAAAAAGATTTGCTCAGAAATAAAATTTTTCTCTGATTAAAAAAAAATGACAGAATTTAAATGAAGATATTTTTTCAATCAGTATTATAAATAGAATATAAGCATATTTCCACCTTTAAAATATCCCAGTACTATAAATGTGTGGCTGAATATAAATTTTGCTCTGACACAGCTGGAAAAAGCTTCAATTTAGCAATTTAGTTTTAGCAAACAATTTGTGCATAATATGGATCATTTGCTTTTGGTGTTATTTTTATCATGATTTTAGAGCCAAAAATACTGCAATATAAAAATCAGCCATTGAATATGTGCAGTGACTCTGATGAACTAGATTTTCAATGGTGTTTTGTTTAAAATATTACCCAGCCTACTTAGAATGCATAATTTGAAAAATGTCATGGCTTAAAAGGTAAGATGCCCCTTCTGAGTCTAATTTCCATTACTAATCAAGAGGACACAAGCTGTGATATCACTCAGAGCTTATGTGAGAAGAACTTAACCCTCTGACCAGCTCACTCTCCCCATTCTTTAAAACACTGAATCAATGTGATTCCCAAGAAATGTGCATTTTCACTTGTTTTGAGATGGCAGAACTCAATTGAATTTCATTATCTCAAAGGAAATCATAGAACACCATATAATACCCCAAGCTTCAACATGTTAAATTTAAGAACTGGGTTTGGACCTAATGACAGTTAACACAGACATACACAGGCACACATATACACACATACATACCTCTGAATCAGCATTCTCCTGGACACAATCATATTGTGATTTTGGTGAATATTTTGAGGGCAGCATCAATTTTTATATACTACAGACTTTACACTGATTCCTAAGGTGTATAACTTCTGGTTCCAGTATGTAATGTAACTTCAGTGGGATCCAGAGAAGTACATAACATCTTATTAATTCAGAAAGGGTCACAGTATAAAAGATATTGTCATGCAGGCAAACAAGTAACTAAATTTCAGACAGTCACAACCTACCAAATATGCAATGGAAATTCACCAGATTCTGATATCATCTTCGCTCAGTGCACAAGTGTTTCATTTGTTTATGACTATATGTATATGTCTGCATTTGAGATATATAGAGAGAAAGAGATTTCTGGTTAACAACTTTTTGTTTCAAGCAAATATGAAATGGATATTTTATCCATATCTTATTTTACCTATCTACTCAAACATTCATCTATCCACCTATCATATACTAAGTACATACTATTTGCCAAACTTAGCTGCTAAATTTTGTCTAAAATTAAGTAAAGTCCAGATAATTTCATTCACATTTACAAGTCAGAGAAGGAGTATGTTAAAATCACAATTATATATAGGGAGACAAGCATAATGGTCGAGTAGTACCACAATGTTTTTAAGGCTTAAATAATGTTAAGCAAGCAGAGACATGAAGGGAGACATTTTAACAAAGAGTTCTATAAAATGAGTTTTAACGAATAGGATTAATGGGGAGGAAAAGGAGTAGTGAGCATAACTGGATAAAAGGAAGTAATAAAAAAGTACAATTTTTGAGGAAGTCAAAGGATAAATGCGAAAATAGTAAAATACAGCACATTATGAACAGAAAACTATATGCTTCCATGTAGTGGCCAATTTAATACTGTGAAGGAAAATATCACAATAAATGGGAAATATAAATAATATTAGGATATGCAGGTCTTGGATCCCAAACTATGTGTCTGGGACCTAGTAATCTTTCAGATGACAACTATTTTGCAAAAGTACACTTTTAACATCAGGCATTTTATTTTGTCTGTGTGCATAGTGGTTCAAGAAATAAACTAAAAGAGACTCAGTGTAGGTTAGTGAGAGATTTTTAAAGAATGTGCTAAGATTCCAAGTTGGAAAAATCAAGTAATAAGAAGATAACTCTGGAGGTTAGATATAACCTTTGCTCCAGAAATGGACTTGGAAGGGCCTGAGTGGTAGTACAGTGGTAGGGTGTTTGCCTTGCACATAGCTGATCCAAGACAGACTCAGGTTCGATACCCGGCATCTTATATGGTCCCCCTGAGTGCAGAGCCAGGAATATACCCTGAGTATGATCCAAAAACAAACAAAAAAAGAAAAGGACTTGGATTATTTTTTCAATGGTTATTTTATAATGGAGGTGATGTAACTGTTAATAGCACATTGTTGTCTTTGCTTGACATAATAGATTTTCTCACATATTTGCTTTCCAAGTATTCTGTACTACAAAGTTTAATATCAGTGTTAGATATCTAAATTTGTAGTTAACAAATGCATATAAACGGAAATATTTTTCTAATAGGCATTAATTTATACAATAAAATTATTTATGTATTATAGCAATGACCTGTACCTGCAGAAGTTAGAGAAGCAAGAAAATGAAAAGTACAAGTCAAAAAAAAAAAAAAAGAAAGAAAAGTACAAGTCATTTCCTTTTCTTTTTTTTTTAATATAATTTTTATTTTGATCATAGTGGCTTACATATTGTTGACAATAATATTTTAGGTACATATTTACATAAAATCAGGGAGGATTCCCATCTCCAAATTGTCCTCCCTACCCATCCGTTTTTGTCCTACCTCCCATTTCCTCTTCCCTCACCCCCAGGGCGGCTAGAATATGTGGTCCCCTCTGTATCTAACCTACTACTTAGTAGTCTTGCATCAGTTTGGTCTTGATGCCTCCCTTGTTTCCCCCTCTAAGTGGGGGCAGGGCTAGCTAGTTCCTTTTCTTAATGCAGTAAACACTACTTTAAATATTATTTCCCACACTTTCTTGATTATAAAATATCACATATTATTTTAAAATGTACTAATGAGGCCCCTCTAAAGAAAATATAATGTTCTGCTGTCCAGAATTGCATAGTTATCTTAAATCTTAGCAAGAGTGACATAATCAAACATGTTTTGTAAATACTTAAAAATGTTGTAAAAAAATCACAAATTAAAATGATATGTTATTGTACATATTGGGAATTTCAGTAATGTAATGAAAATAAATTACTAAATATGCCATAGTAAAGGCAGTATTTAAATTACCTAATCAGATTTATAAAAATCTACTTGATTTTATTAAATAATCCTGAAATAATTAACCACAAAAACTGATAACTAGCTTACTCCTATATTATTTAAATATAAAGAAATTATAATTTTAGCAATTTATAAATTCTAAAAATTAATTTCAATGTCCAGTCATAATGACATTCTGTACACCTTGATTTTTACTTTCAATTTCCAGTTATCTATGGTGTGTATGTGTAGATAGATAGATAGATAGATAGATAGATAGATAGATGATAGATAGATACACTTTTCTTTAAGCTTTGCAAAAAATTTTTAATAGGTGACATTTTAATCCAAAGGAGATGAAAAAAATTATCTGTGATATAAGCAGTGTGATACATTCATATAGCCCCCAAGGTACTTTGCAATTCATCTACATGACAGCTATTATTGAAGCTTAAGATCATTAGTACAGGAAACTTGGCAAGGACATAGGACTGGGTTATAAATATTAGCTTCAGATGTCATTTTAGGACAGAGTTAAACTCTCTCAGGATGTAGTAGCATGGATTATATGAGAAACCCCAGCTGAATTCAAAGTTATTGTGAGATTAATGAAGTAGACCCTAGGAAAAACATAAAATAGAGTTTGAATTCATGTTGCTTTTGATTAAAGAACATTTTTTATAAGTATGAGAGTTTAATATTGTTTAACATATAAGATGACTAACATGAAGCAATTTAATTAACTTCTCTTGACTCATTTTCTTCTTTATTAAGAAGAGGTATATGTATCTTTTATTTTGGCATAATCCCCAACAAACATTCACTACTATTACTCTACATACTTTAAAATTTTTCTCATTTTTGTCATTTATTCTTCTATGAAAATTATTATTATTATTATTTTACACATTCTGTGTGTTCCTCACCTATTTTGAAAATATTTTCCAGTTAACTGAATTCTTAAATTTTTCATTTTAGTACCAAACTGACTCTCTAGAGATAAAAAATAATTTGCTTATCAAATCACTTTCCCAGCCATGTACATTCTAATAAATAAGCACTATTTATTCAACCATCTATTCTAAAAATGATTTGACATATTTTATAAAAGTGCTCTCATTTTGTCAAGCTTAAAACATCTAAATGATGAAAATAAAGAAAGGTAGATTTAGGATGGAGGTAATAATACATCAGTGAATGCCATTAAATCATGGTATAAAATTGTGAACCACAAAAATAACTTTGCTTTTACTAGGAACTAGTGTATATATTAATAGTGATGTTAACAAAAATAAAATGTCAATATCAAGTTAGAATGAGGAGCGATCATATTAAATGTTGCCAGAGATGCTAAAATAGAAACAAATTGGCAGAAATATTAAATCAAGACAAGCATAACTAACCACTGATCCTAAAACCAACAGAATATCCACCTTTGGAAACCAATGATTATTGTTGTTTGGAAGAGAGGATAGCATCTTGGCATTCCCTAGAAAATGAGAGAATTCCAGAAAACACAGGTTATATTATCTTGATCTTGAGCATTGCTATTTGGTTAAAATAAGAATCAACCATGGTTAAGGAGATAGCACAGGGAGTAGGGGGTTTGCCTTGCCTGTTGCTCACACGTGTTCTAGTAACCAAACCTGCTCTCTTGAGTATCATATTTGATCAGACCTATTCCATTTGTATGATAGAAACCTCCTTACGTTTTAGCCTTTTTTAAAAATATAGTAGCTCTTGGGGGCCAGGCGGTGGCGCTAAAGGTAAGGTGCCTGCCTTGCCTGCGCTAGCCTCGGACGGACCGCGGTTCGATCCCCCGGCGTCCCATATGGTCCCCCAAGCCAGGAGCAGTCGACTTCTGAGCGCATAGCCAGGAGTAACCCCTGAGCGTTACCGGGTGTGGCCCAAAAACCAAAAAAAAAAAAAAAAAAAATATATAGTAGCTCCAGAGAGGGGCAAGGACATTTACAACTTCTTTGTGGTTTGTTTGGTTTGGTTTTAGTTTTGGAACCACACTGGGAGATACTCAGGTTTTATTTCTGGCTATGCGCAGGATATACCCATGGATGCCATACTGGAGGGATCATATGGGAATCTAATCTAGGTCATCTCTCTCAAGGCATAATACCAACAACATTGCTAATTGCTCTGGCTCCAGTCCCTTAGCTCTTAAGAAACACTTGGAAAGTCATAAACTGAGATAATAAACCACCCAAATAATGAGATTGAATTACAGAGTAGTAAAATTATTCCTCATTTCCAAATTACATTATTACATTAAAGAGTTTTGATAACTTTTTGAAAATGTGCAAAAGTGGGGGCCAGAGAGATGGCACAGAGGTAGGGCATTTGCCTTTCATACCAAAGGACAGTGGTTCAGATTCCGGTATCCCATATGGTCTCCAGAGCTTGCCAGAAGCGATTTCTGAGCATAGAGCCAGGAGTAACACCTGAGTGCTGCTGGGTATGCCCCCCCCCAAAAAAAAAGTGCACTAGTCTGGAGAGATAGAACAGCAAGTCAGACAGGAGGATTGTGCCTTATTATATATAACATATTTTACATAACATATATAATATATATTATATATATATTATATATATATATATTGGGTTGCCAATTAAAGACATAATCACTTTTTCTCATTAGGGCAGAGGTCACTGCAAAGTGTTTATGATTTACCCTGTTTTTGCTCTCAGTGATCACTTCTTGAGTGCCTGGAGGACTGAATATGGGGAAAGGGGTTAAATCCAGTTGGGCCATGTGTAAGGCAAGATCTCTATCCCTCGTACTTAACTCTGGCTCAAGATATACTCTAATATATGGAATAACATTTCTCCAGAAGATTTAAGAACTAACCAGCTCATTGAGCAATTCAAAAATCATTCTATTTTAATATGTGTGCAGAAAAGAAATTTTCTGAGTTCATATTTGTTTCAGAAAATCCAAACATTCTCTAATGCACTGGAAAATAGCTTGTCACTTTTTATTCAAATGTTATTTTTATAACATTAAGCAAATGTTTGAGAATAAACACCCAAACATAAAGGTAGGCTCCTCCAACACTTTTTACTTTAATTACATTTTTTAAAATTTTTTTAAAATTTTTTAAAATTCATTATTATTTATTTCATATATATATATATATATATATATATATATATATATATATATGTTTTCTTTACCTTCATCTGTTTTGGTTCTGCTTGGTATGAACCTAGAAGAAAAAGTTTTGCCTGGGATAAAAGCTCAGAGATTGTGTAGCCTGTCATTCTTACCCCCAAATGCACCATCAATATGACACCATTCACTTTTGTATAGGCACAGTAAAAAGGGGGAAAACTCATGCACGGAAACAAGGTATTTTCTTCTAAGGATAAAAACCCATAGTTTTTATCATACAGGGGCGCTTCCCACCCTGAACATGTGTCATGTGGACCCAACTTGGACTCCATGAGATTGGACAGTGATAATCAAACCCCAAATCCCAGATCCCAGACATGGAATTGATGTAGTTCCCTGAAACAACACCAGGAAACAAACTCCCTCTGGCAAATTCCTAATACCACTCTAGCACCAACTTGTGCCAGTTTTGATATGAAATCCTGACAACAAGAAAAAAGCAACGACTTAATCTTAAAGCAGGTTGTCCTATATCATCACTTAACAGTAAGATGAAATCAGAAGACATGTCATCCTTTGATCTGTGCAAAAAAAGGCAAGATTGCTAACTATAGAAGACTGCCTTTGGCAAACATGACTGGGCAGAAACAACCTGGGACCAATAAGGAAAGCCCTAACCTAGGCTTCAGCCTAGGACTTGTACAAAAATAAAGATCTCTAATTCTAGAGGTCCGAATTTGACAACTGAAACTGAGCAGAACTTCTGGAACCATAATGAAAGGCTCTATCCTAGGCTTTAGCTTAGGATCTGAGCAAAAACCAAGACCACTTATTACAGAAGACTGATCACAACAATGATGAAACAGAGCTTCTAGAACCGTAAAGAAAGACTCTATCCTAGACTTTATCCTATGACCTGGGCAAATACTAAGCTACAGAGGCTTGATTTTATCATCCACAACTGAGCGAAAAGATTCCTGGCACCATAAAAGGACCTTAGGGTGTGAAAATGAGCATGTAAGGAGCCAGTAGTTGTTCCCATAGCAGTATGCTCCAAGGGTGGAGAAATCCTTATCTCTTAGGCCAAGGAAATTCCCTTTTTTAATTCCCTAATACTTACTGTGTCTATGCAAAAAAAATAATAAGAAGAAAGCACTAAAGCACAAAACTCTGCCACACCATACTCCTTCGTTTTTTTCTGTTTTTCTTCTTTTTATTTTTCTTTTACTCTTTTTTCCTTTTCTTTCTTTTTCACTCTTGTGGATATTATTTGGTGAATTTTTGTTCCTGATTCTTTTATTTGGTAGCTATTGTCTTTTTTTTTTTTACTGTGGTTTGTTGGGGGTTTTTGTATGTTTTTCTTCCTTTTTTTCTTCTTTTTTGTTTTTGTTTTTGTCTTCTTACAGAATCATACAACTTAAATAATTTTGTTCTGCCTCATGAATTGAAGGGGAAAATAAAAATGAATGGTACCAGAACCAAAGAGCTATATGAGCACTAATTGGAAATAAAAAATGATTAGACTTAAATACCAAACCCATAGTCAAGAACAACAAAATAGATACCCTATCTACAACAAGCAATAGACAGAGGGGAAAAGTTACACTAGCATTCCGGGATTCAATAAAGGGAGATATGTGACACATGCTAGGAAAGGGGTGGAGGAGGACAACCCTGGTGGTGGGATTGGCCCTGATTCATTGTCACTATGTACCTTAAATATTACTGTGAAAGATTTATTATGCACTTTGGTCACAATAAAAACATTAATCAAATGATATTTATTTATTAAATGAATAATATTTATATCATATAGTGAAGTAGGGTTTATTATCTAGTAATGAGATATTTATTAGTATGAGATATTTATCTAAAATATTAATAAATAATTAAATATTGATTTAAATAAACATACTTTAATATAAATAATAATTAATTAGCCTTTTACAAAATGTTGACAATTCTCATCATAGTGGCATGCTCATTAAAGTACACTATAGACTGGAAATCTGTTTCATGGTTACATGAGGCAAAATTTGCCAAGGACTAAATGTTAAAGAATCTATGTTTTGTTGCTATAATTGATAACCTTCTGTGTAACCAACTTTATTTAAGGTCTTATGAGAAAATATTAACATATAAATTTAAAGATATCAATCAACAAATGTTCATTGAGTTTTTACTGATAAGCAGCTGCATTTTTATTAATAGTTATGCAATTTTTAGAACAGCATAGATATAAGTTCAAAAGATTTTTTCAATGTTGACCAAATACATATCACAGTTATTTTCTCAAATGCAAATGATATAATCAAGTAATCACTAAGTGATCACTTAGCAAATTATTTGATTATAAGTTATGAAAATAAATAGTAAAAATAAATTATATTATCTAAGATATATTACAAACCTTGTATTATAAATGCAATAGGAAATAACATTAGGAAATAGGAAATAGTAATTCCTATTCCTAATAGGAAATAGACATTAAAGTAAATTTCAGAGAAAATAAAAGAGTTGAAGTGTTAAAATTTTTATCTTAGAATTTTACTTTTTTCTAAGAGCCATATTATTGATGACTTGACATAAATATCTGACAAATAAATTGTAGATTAATGAAGACAGATAAATCAATGATACAAAATATTCTTAAGAGCAAGTAATCTTCAGTGTTTATAATAAATCTTGTAAAATATTACTTTAATATTGTTAACATTCTACAGAGATATCATATACATCATTAGCAGCACAAATCAAATATAATATCTTGTTCTCTTTTAAAATAAAACCGATATTTTTTTCTTGCCTAATTGCTATGGCAAGAACTTCCAGCATTATGTTGAATAGAAGTGATGAGAGGGAGAAGCCTTGTCTTGTAGCAGAATTTAGAGGAAATGCTTTTATTTTATCTTCATTGAGAATTATATTTGCCATTGGCTTGTGGTAGATGGCCTTTACTATTTGAGAAAAGTTCATTCCATTCCCATCTTGTTGAGAGTTTTTATCATGAGTGGGTATTAGATTATATTGAACGTTTTCTCACATCTATTCATATGATCATATATTTTAGGTTTTTTTGTTGATATGGTGCATTATATTGATATTATATTGTTAGATTTACTAAACCATCCTTAGAATCCTGGAATAAAACCTAATTGGTCATTGATGAGGCTATTTGCCTCATTTGGATTCTATTTGCCAAGATTTTGTGAAATCTGTGTTTATCAGAAATGTTGATCTTTAGTTTTCTATTTTTGCAGCATCTCTGTCTGGTTTTGGTATGTTAGCTTCAGAAAAAAATTTGGCAGTGTTTCTGTTTTTAATATTTCCCAAAAGATCCTAAAAAGAATTGGTAGTAGCTCCTCTAGAAGGGTTTAAAAGAATTCGTTAGTAAATCCATTTGGGACTGGGCTTTGGTTTTTCAGAAGACTTTTAATTACCATTTTAATTTCCTCAATCAAGGACATCCATGTAGAAAGAAAAAAAATCAAGCTCTCACTGTTTGCAGATGACATGATCCTATATTTAGAAAACCCTAACTACTAACCAAAATGCTTTTAGAAACAATATATTTAGGTAGCAAAATGACAGGCTACAAATATAACAACAAAAATTAATGGCCTTCTTATAAATATATACAGAATAGTCTCAATCATCTATGAGTTTTAAGAAAAAAGACATGATTGTAATCATACCCAGAGACAATAGATATTAGAGCTGGAAGGACTGGCCTACAGTATCAAGCTTACCACAAAGAATGGTTAGTAGAGTTAGAGAATAACTACTCTCACTACTATTATTTGAAATAATAAAAATAAACTAGAGGAACATAGATCCAGAGAGATAGATAGTAGAACACTTGCCTAGCATGGATCCAAATTATTTTGGATCCCTAATACTATGTACAGTCCTGTGAGCACTGCCAAGAATGATCCTTGTGAAGAGAGCTTAAAATAACCAAGGAGGGGTCCTTGGTTTGGCCCCAAATTTTGAAACAAAATAAGATTAAGCAGGATTTCTGAAATGTACATATACTCAACTTATTTATATGCACCCTTTATAATTACTCAATAGCCTTTATTTTATGAAATTAGAAAAGAAACATCTATAGTATTTGCTCTTTTTGAAAATTGACTTGCTGACTTATAGTAGCATGCCAAATGACTTACATAGTTATGATTATTTTACAAAACATCTCTAGTAATCAGTAATTAGTAACTAGTAATTAGAAATTACTAGTCCTATCCTTTATTCTGGTACTATTTCCTTAAGTAGGAATGACAGAAATCAATGGAAGTCAGATGTACCAGAAAAATGAGAACACATGAGTTTCTGAGTAATAGTTGCTTCTGTGAAGTGTTCAAATGTTTGTTTCTTTCTTTGATTTAGTTTTGAAGGCCTCCAGTTTTTCAGAGGTTATCCCTGTCTCTCCACTCCTAGAGTGTTTAAGGGACCTTATGGGATGCCAGGGATCAAATAAGGGTTGGCCACATGCAAGGACATTACCCAGCCTCCAGTAAAAATGTTCTGACCAATCTTAATATTGATCACATGTTCCTCATATAAGACAAGAAGGCCAAGATGTATTTATTTTCTCAGAAGAGTTTTCAAGAATGAAACCAATCAACATAATCTATAAATTACCATGATTTACTTCACTTAGATGACACCTCTTTAATTTTCTTAACATGTTTCATTATATTCATATCAAACTTGATACTAGGAACTCAGATAGTCTCTTTGAATCTTTGTTTCTTTAAAAAACACTTCCATATTACATCAAATTTCCACTGAGCAAATCTACATGACTTTGTCTTATATTTTTTTAGATATGGTTAACCAAGTGAGAATAAAAACATGAGAGGAAAAATATACTTCTCTTACCTTATATTGAAATATGTTCTGATTGAAGGATTTATCACGTGTAAATCATAAAAATAGACTAAAGTAATATGGGGAAGCTAGATAAATAGTTCAGTGTGTAGGTTGCTTGCCAGTTTGATCCCCAGCACCCCATGGTCCCTCAAGCACAAACAGAAGTGATCTCTGAACACAGTTAAGGAAATAAAAATAATACTTAAAGTCCTTCTGATATACAGTACTCTAAGAATGTATTCAAAAAATTAGTTGTAGGACCAGATATATAATAGAGTGGGTAGTGTGTCTGCACATCAAATCAGGGTTTTCTCCCCAGACCCAATGTTCTTCACTGAATACTTCCCAGGGTGATCCATGAGCACAAAGCTCTGAATAAGCCCAAAGTACCGCTGGATAGGACCCAAAAAGAAAAAGATAAAATTGGTTATAAAATGAAAATATAAAATTTAATAAAGATTATCAGTAAGTATAGTATGGTAAGAACAAATACTAGAAAAACAATTCTTTCTTAGTTTTACTTTGTTTTACTTTTGTTTTTTTCTTTGTTCCTGAGTATACAATGGGCAGGTTATAAAGGAAAGAAATTTAATACTGCCTCATTCTTATATTTTACATCTTAATGCACAAAAACATTTAGGGTAATAATTCCAACAAAACTGTAATCTGATAAAAAAGACTTTATACATATGTATGTCTACAAACTTTTTCAATCATCATAGATGATCACATACAGGATATTGAGAAAATGACTTGTTCTATATTTTATTTGATGTCTTTTTCATTAAACATGAATCTAGTAATAAACTTCCTTATTTATTATAAAGAAAATTTAATATCTTACTGTATTTTCTTCTGTTAAAGCTTGAACTTCAAAATATTACATTATTAATATTTTCATTATGCAATTTTGACAATGATTTGTACTTTTTAAAAGTCTTTATAAATATACTAGAATTCAAGCTAATAAATAAATTATTGGCAAGGAGGAGTCCCAAAAGCTTTAATGCTTTTTAAGATCATCGTATAGCCTTTAAAGTTAAGTATCTGCAGATTCCAGAAAAATAAGGAAGTAAATCACAATAACAAAACTCCATACATATTTCCCTTAAAGACTTTCATTTTTTTTTTTTTTTTTTTTTTTTTTTTTTTTTTTTTTTTTTTTGGTTTTTGGGCCACACCCGGTAACGCTCAGGGGTTACTCCTGGCTATGCGCTCAGAAGTCGCTCCTGGCTTGGGGGACCATATGGGACGCCGGGGGATCGAACCGCGGTCCGTCTCCTAGGCTAGCGCAGGTAAGGCAGGCACCTTACCTCCAGCGCCACCGCCCGGCCCCGACTTTCATTTTTTAAGTAAAATTTTTATTTAAGCACCATGATTACAAACATATTTGAGTTTCCATCTTAAAAAGAACATGTTAATTAACACCAAAAATCTACATAACTTGGACTGAAAATCCTAGGACCATGATGATACTTTTCACTATGTTTTCACTATGTTTACATACTTTCATTCTAACATACATTTAAAGGGACAATTAAAATGAGCTGCTTTTGATGCAGGAAGCTATTTCCAAGATTCAAATATCATATCATATCAGAATGAAATTTATGGAATGCATATTTAATTAAAAACTATTTGGATATTTATATTGTCGCCTTTCATTCAGTTTCTGACTAGGGCTGGGAATAAGGCACATGACATTAAACTGGTCACCAGGACGTCACTGCGAACCACAGACTTACATTCCTTTTGCTATTTATACCACTTGTTTACTTTTTGCACTTCCTTAGCTTGGACAGGGACTTTCTGCTTCTAGTCAATTTCACTCTTATTTTTGGCACATGAATAAATTTTCCAGCACTTCTGGAATATGTTACTTCTAACAAAATTCTTAGTAAAGAGATTACAGAAACATTTCATTGTTGTTTAATGTGTAATAATTGCTAGTAAATTGGGTCACTCATTTCAGTACTGTCCTACCAGAAAT
The DNA here is from genome assembly GCF_024139225.1 of Suncus etruscus. Lineage (NCBI taxonomy): Eukaryota > Metazoa > Chordata > Mammalia > Eulipotyphla > Soricidae > Suncus > Suncus etruscus. The sequence continues at coordinate 8,786,608 of NC_064862.1, read as the reverse complement.
CCACAGTAACAAAAAAAAAAAAAAAAAAAAAAAAGCAGTGAAATGAAGTGTTTGGAAATGACATTTCCCTTTACCTCTGGCCCCCAGCAACAAATCCATCCTGATTCTATGAAGCCATTAATACATAAATGGCCACCAAGGCTAATCTGGCAATGACTTTTACATACCCCATAGCTCTCCTGAGTTTTCTGAATGATTCATTGAGAATTTTTGTTGCCTGGAGTACTTAACTCTGGTCTCCACTGAGCACAATTAACTATGGTCCCTTGTCAGTTACCAGATTCTTTTATAGCCAATCACTTCATCTTCATAAAGCTAAACTTTGGAGCACTACAAAAGTACATCCCCTCTAATAAAACTGCTAACCGGAAAAAGAATAGTTTATTTATAGCAGACTTTGTTTATTACAGATGAAGTATGTCAAAAAGGAATCTAGGAACTAATTCTCAAATTTATACTAATCAAACACCTTCAATTAGTATGCTTGCAGAGAAGTGACCTTATTCAAATTCCACTGTTTACTTCTGTTATTTTAATTGGCACTCAACTTTACCTACCAGCTGGCAAAAGGTAAATGATACTATTTTATTGCACGGTAAGAAAAAAAAATCTAAACCAGAGCAGCCAAACTAAAACTAAATAGGAAATTATAAACACAGCTTGAGACGGAAGGAAATGTGTGAGGGCCAATCCTGTGCGGCCTTAGAGAAAAGCATTGCTATAAAACTCTCAGCAATGTTTCTCAAGACAGGACTTTTCTTCCAAGTTTCCAACGAACATGATGAGTCCTCAATAGGGTTTACTCAGTTCTTTAAATCACTGATTCAAAGATAAAAATTACTGCTTTCAGCACAATCATAATGACTAACAAAATTTTACTTCATAGAAATACCATTATTTTGTGTCAGTTTTAATGTCCTTTTGCATCAGAGAATGCCTCATCAATTATTGCTAAAATTTCCTAGCATGAGTCAGGATGGGAACAGTCTAAATATAAAGATTCGGCTGTGCTCTTTGATAGAAATCTAAATAATTCACAATTAATAAATCTGTCCTTTTCATTTATATAGTGCCATTATAAATATTTCCTTGCATATTTGTTTTTTTCAAATCGGTCTTAAATTGACAAGAAAATAAGACAATTCTGCCTTAGAATAACTCAGTGTTAATGGAACTTCTAAAAGATTTATAATTTAATATCAAATTCTACTGTACAGAGTCTTTTTTTTTAAATCAGGAGGAATTTTTAGAGCTGGATGAGTAGCTCCCTAAGTTAATACCAAAACATGAACTGTAAAAGAAATGCATGTTAAACTGGACTTTATCAAAATTTAAAATATCTGTCCTATAAAAGATCATATTTTGAATTGAGGTACTATTTTTATAGCATGTATGTTATTATTTTCTTGCTAAAATATCACTCTCAAATTTTATCCTAGATCTACAAATGATATGAAAATTAAAAATAATCCCATAAAACATACAAAAGGCATAAAAGATTGCTACTGATGAAAGATAACCATACAACAAAAAGTTAATAACACAATAATTAATATCACTAGCCAGTAAATAAACAAATATATAAATCACAATGAAACCTTATAACACACCAAGCAGTAAATTTTTAAAGCTTTTGCATAAAACAATGATCAAAATATAGAGAACTTTAATCTATAATTATTATTGGCAAGGTAAATAATAAAGCTACTCTAGAAAATAATGTCAGTTTTATTGCAATAGAAACTTATTTATACTACAAAATCCAGAAATGATATTTCTTAGCATTACAGGGGAATAAAAATCTGTATTTTTCTCAATATCTGAAAATGGTTATGCAACTTTATTTATTGTAGGACTAAATTGAAAATTAAAAATGATATAATAGGGGGGCCGGAATGCCTTTGCCTTTCGTGCAGAAGGTAGGTGGTTCAAATCCTGGCATCCCATATGGTCCCAGTGCCTGCCAGGGGCGATTTCTGATCACATTACCAGGAGTAACTGGGTCTCCTGAGAAACTAAGCGTTCAGGAGAACCTGAGCGCTGCCGGGTGTGACCCAACCCCCCAAAATAAATAAATAAAAATAATTTAATAGGTTAATAATTAAACAAACTATTAGTTCATTACATAACGCATATACAAACTAGTTCATTTATTACATAAAGCATTACTCAGCAATATAAAGTAATGACATATTCATATAGACATCTTGCATCATTAATTTAAGAAAAGGACTTTTATGTTTGCTTTTATCATGGACCACACCAAGCTGTGTTCTGGCCTTGCTAATTATTCCTGGATCTGTGCTCCAGAGATCACTCCTGGAGGGGTTTGAGGTAGATTATATATAGTACGTGATCAAACATGTATTGACCATAGACAAGGCCAACATATACAAGGCTCATTATACTATCTTTCTGACCCCAGTGGGGAAAGCCATTTTAAAATTACATCATGCAATGTTTCTCACCTATATATAGTTCTTGACTTAACAAAATGATAACACAGAGGAAGTTTATTTAATTGAGGTTGTAGAAATTAGAAAGAATAACATAAGAAAGGAATATAAAGGAGTGACATCAAAGAGAAATTTATCAAAGTAGAAATATCACTCTCCTGTTGAATTTTTGAACTTTAAAATCATATTATAAGTATATAAGATATCTGCTGATTTAAAAAATGGGGTTAACTATACACAGAATATCACAATACTATTATTTTCAAATATCTGTGAAATTAATTATAATAAAATGTGCTAGTTATTTCAAAACTCTTATTAGAGGGGCCAGAGAAGTACACAGTGATTTAAGATTCTTACATTGTATGTTCAAAACCTGGCTCTGAGTATGGTTCCCCACCAGGAGAAGTTCATGAACACAAAGCCACAGCTTGAAAGCATAACTAACCATGGCATCAAAAGAAAACCAAACAGGCCGGAGTTATAGCACAGCAGTAGGGCATTTGCCTTGCACGCAGACCTAGGATGGATTCAGGTTTGATCCCCAGCAACCTATACGGTCCTGAGACCTGCCAGGAGCGATTTCTGAGCACAGGGCCAGGAGTAAGTCCTGAGTGCCAACAGATGTGGCCCCAAAACAAAAACAAACTAAAAACAAACAAAATCACCCCCATCTTGGCAGAGAGATAGTACAGCAAATAACTTGCTACCTTGTACACTCTCACTGGTTTCTTTTTTATTGGGGGGGCACATCCGGTGGGGTTCAAAGATTAATTTTGGCTCTCTGCACAGAAATTACCGAGGCAATGGCCTGAGTAGCAGTTAGGGCGTTTGCCTTGCACGCTGATGACCGAGTTCAACCCCCAGCATCCCATATTGTTCCCCAGCCAGCTAGGAGCGATTTCTGAGTGCAGAACCAGGAGTAATTCTCTGAGCATAGCCAGAAAACAAAACAAAACAAATCAAAACAAAAACATGAAAGAAATTACTGTGAATTAATTATTCAGAAGAGCCAGGTGCCCTCCTTTAGCCATGGCCTCTGGGTCAGAGTTTTGACACAGGTGTGGCTGTGGCAGGGGACTATATGGGGTTCCAGAGGTCGAACTCTGTCGGTTGCTTTCAAGACAAATAAATGCCCTATCTACTGTGTAATCGCTTCAGCCCTCTCATCTGCTTTCATTTTTGGCACTGCATACGGTCCCCTGAGCCTTGCCAGGTGAGATCCCTAAGCATCATAGTCAGGTGTAGCAACAGGTTAATAGGTTACAGCCAGTTGTTGCCAATATTATCTCTAAAAAAATCTTATCAATTTTTTTTCACAGCCAGCATGAATCTACTAATTTTTCTTTTAGTTTGACAGTTTTTCAATAGAGATATAGGTACAATAGATATATTGGGCCGGAGAGATAGCATGGAGGTAGGGCGTTTGCCTTGTATGCAGAAGGACAGTGGTTCAAATCCCGGCATCCCATATGGTCCCCCGAGCCTGCCAGGAGCGATTTCTGAGTGTAGAGCCAGGAGGAACCCCTGAGCACTGCCGGGTGTGACCCAAAAACCAAAAAATATATATATATAGAGAGAAATATTTTTAGATGAAGCAATATGATATATCTATAGATATAAATGATATCTATAATGATACCTATAGATATAGGTGATATATTTATAAATATGTGATATATCTATAGATGATATATAGAGATGGTAGAGATAGATGTAGAATGCCTTTATTTGGCATTCTTTATCATATAGAGATAAAGTGCTTTATCAGTACTTGATTCCAATATTATATGAAACTAATATAAACCAACACAACTCTTTTTTTACTATTTATCTTGACATACATTCCTTCTTCTAATAACAGCAGTCACACTAGGTCAGGAAAGCTAACAACCTAACCTTCACATGAAAATGGTACACATTCCCATCTGTCATAAAAAGCCCTTGATCTAAACTTGCCAATGAAAAGGATATGCATTTTCTTGACTAAAATAATTGATTTAGTAACAAGAAACACAGCCCATACCCAGACAATTCGAGCCTTTCCAAGGTTAATTTATAGGTCATGGAAAGTGTTCTCTTATTTCTATTGGCTATTTGTTAATGTCTAATTTGTAATCTAATGGTGACTTTTGGTCCGAGAAGTTAAAAATAGGCTCCCATAACCCTTGAGCAAAGAATGCATTAATTTCATTATGTCTTGCATAAAGTGTTTTCATTTTGTATCTGTCAGTGATATCACAGAATCTATATGAAAATGATTGTGCAAAGATACATCAAATATTGTAGCTTCAGTCATAATTTTTATTGTGAAAAATTTAATAAAAATATAGATGACAACTATATTTATTTACAAGTGAGCTGAAATGATATCAAATTTAGTATTTAAAACTGCTAATATTTTACTGCTTTGATTTATAATGGAACAGATGGTTCAATTAAGTCAATCCTTTTACTATATATTCTATCTTTAGTAAACAAATGTATGGCTCATTAACAGATATATATTTATTTTTTTCTCTCAGAAATGTAGGTCACTATTCAATAGCTATCATGATAAATGTAGTTCTTCAAATTCTACAGGAGAATTTTAGAAATACTTTCTAATGGTTGTCTGGCTTAAGATAGAACACTTTCAGGCTCGTGAGATAATAAATGAACACAGAGCCAGAAGTCAGTCCTGAAAAATGCTGGGTATGTAGCCCCCAAACAAGAAGATAAAGCATATTTCAGAAATCATGTGTGCTTCCAATTAAATAATAATAAAAATAAATTGAAAACTTGGTTTGGAGAATCATTTATCACATATCACAGTAATGTGTTCTTTCTTCCAAAGAATCTGAAAAGCAAATTGTTAAGTATTCTATTATTATATGGGCTTGTTTTGACTTCATTACCTCCCACTCCAATAATAAAGTATTTCAATTCTAGTATATTTGAACACCTTATGAAGATATTGGATACAGTATAATTTAAGAAAATGTTCTGTATTTTGCACATAGAACATTCAGTTCCCATGATGATAGGGTTATAAAATAGTGGTGCTTTATTCTGTGGACTTTTTTTTCATTTGAATGAAAAAATAATACCTAATGTAGGCAGTTACATAAAAACTGAAGCTTTACTTTTACAAAATTACTTTTTTTTTTGTAACTTGGTGTCTTGCCCCTCTCTGCTGCTTTATATGAAACCTCACATGATCAAATTTCTTGAAAGTCTTCTCCTTCCTAGCAAAACAAGAATATAAAGAAAAAGTGAAGCAAGCTCTGGAACAGCAAAGTATCATTATAACTCAAATAATGAAATTCATAATAGTTTTAAAGTTTTATCTTGCATGTATCCTAATAAGCAAAAACACATTAGTATATCCTAGCATCTATCAATGTATCCTTTAATTTTTATTAAATGTTGGATGTATGCATATTTAACAAACATAATCAAAATGTAAATTAAAAATTTGAATTAGTATGTACAGAAATGAAATTTCAAAGGAAATTATACATTTTAAACTTTGCATTTTGCTAGAGTAATAAGTCATAACTAGGATGACTTTATTCTTATTAGAGTAAAATCTGTATACATAAAAGTAAACATTATAAAGTTTTCAAGTGAGCAATATTTGGCAACAGTATACTAAATTCAAAAACACTTTTACAATCTCAAAAGAAAACTCTTCACCCATTAAAAAATCATGACACATTCTTCTTCATTCCAGATCCTAGCTAGGTTTAATCTGTTTCCTGTCTATCTATATTTAACTCTCTTGGATATTTCACATGAATGCAATTATGGAGCATGTCAGACTTCTTTTTCAGGTCATCTTTGTTACAGCATGTATTAAAATTTCACTTGTATAACAGAAAACTAGCCTATTGTACATTTGTAAATATGTATATAATAAATCTTGTTATTCCATTTATATGTTGACAGATAGACAAACAAGTTTTTTCTACCTTTGACTTATTTGAATTGTTGCTATATCGGCATTCACTTTCATGTACAAGTTGCTTTCAATTCTTTGGTATATACACTAGAAAATAGAATTGCTGGGTCATCTGGCAATTTTTTAAATTTCTGAGGAACATTTTTTTCACAGTGACTATGCCAATTTATATTCATAATAGAAATACATTAAAAAGTACAATCTGTAAGTAGTTGCAAACTTGCTAATGTTTTTTGTTGGCTTGTTTTTTTGTTTGTTTGTTTGTTTGTTTTTGCTTTGGGTATATACCTGGCAGTGCTTAATGTCTACTCTGGCTCTTACTCTGTCTTAGGAATCACTCTTTGTGGTGTTCAGGAGATCATATATGCCACGGAAATTGAACCCAAGTTAACTGCAAGCAAAGCAAGTATTTTTACATGCTGTATTATCTCTCTGACCTAGTACTTGTTATTGTTATTGTTGATATCAACTTCATCAGTAGCAGCAGCAAAAGTTATTAAAATATTTGAAATAGAAGTACTTGAATATAGCTAATATTGAGATATGAAGGTGGTATTGATTTCTATTTTCTTTAATCATTCAAGTGTTAGCCATATTATGCTCAGGCTGGCAGTGTTAACCTGGTTGAATGGTGCTTTGTATAAATGGTCCAAGTGTTAGGCCCTCACACGAGAAGGCTTGTGCTCTAATACTTTGTCTCCCAAGGCTTAAACTTCATTAATGAACTTCATTAATTTCTATTATAATCTTTATTAATGACCAATGATGTTGAGGACTCTTTAATATGATGTTCATTGCATACTTATATATGCTTCAAGAAGGGCTTTTTCAAGTACTTAAATCATTAAAATGGTACTATTTCCCTTTTGGTTATTATTAATGCATTCATAAAATATGGTTTGAATGTTATTGCATATTTTGACACATGTGTATTTCTTTATATACCTAGAAATAATCATGTATATTATTTTACATTTGTGCCCTATTATCTGTTTTTTTGTTTGCTTAATAGTGTTTTTGACTGCCTCAACTATATGAATTTTAATGAAGTCTTAACTATTGACTCTTTGGTTTGTATTGTTGTTGTCATGTCTAATAATATATTGCAAAGTTCAGAGTAATGAATATTAACTACTAGAAATTTTTTCTGATTTTTACAGCTTTATATTTTTATTGGAATTATTGGAATTATAATTACTATTTACATATGGCCTAAGTCATGGATGGCTATGTAGTCTTTAAAGATACACATAATGAATATTTGAGTCGTTTGAAAAATTACTTTGAATAAGGAAACTATTTTTTGCAAGATGTGTAACTCTTACATTTTTTAGATTTTTTAATGGAATTTTTATGCATACACAAATTCATGAAAGAGTTTGTTGAAATTACTCTGCCATTTGGGGAAACACATCTGATTTAGTGCATGACTGTCGTTCTGGCGTTTCTTAGGAAACTATGAGGTTCTGAGGATTAAAACTAGGTCTCCCACATGTAAAGAAAGAGATCCAGCGTTGGAACTATATCTCAGGATACATAACCATGTGTTTACATACATACATACATACATACATATATAAACATTTATAGACATATTAAGGATTGGTTTTGAAATTTCTGTAAGCAGAGTCTGTTAATTCTAGTAGCAGCTAAGACTATGAAATCCATGAAACTACTTAAATAATTGATTGTATTTCTCAATTCTGTAGATAGTCATATGGGATTTTAAATTCCCCCATGATTATACCCTCTATTATGTGTGTTGGGTTTTCCATTTGCAAAGCACATTTGAGAACATTATATTTTATACTTTCACTGATTTTTGAAGTAGAATAAATGTGTATACTTAGATCTTTTTAGATATAGAAAACTGAATTTTAGTCATCTAACTGTTCTTTCAATGTCACATGCCAGAAAATACCTCATTATTCAAAGAGCAAGTCTAAAATGTAGGATCATTTTATGCCACAGTATACTAGACAGTGTGACACAGCAGTAAAATTTAAGATAAGTGTCTTTTAAAATTTATTTAAACTTATTACTGAAAAAAAATTTCTAAAATGTGATTTCAGAAGGCAAAAATGCTATACACTTTAAATAAAAACGCAGTAGATATTTATAAGCTTTCAGTACAAAAATATATGACCAAACATCTGTAAAAATTTTAATCAAGCAGCACGGGCGGGCAGCTGGCAGACCTCCGATTGTGCCAGCGGCCTTTTGGCCTGGCCTAGGGTGGGGGGCCCGGACCTGGGTCACCCGAACCCCCTCTCCCCCTTTCCTCCGGATCTCCAGGTGGGTTTCTGGGAGGAGCTCATGGGGCACCCTGGGTTTTCCCCACTCCCAGGCCGGGTCTGGGGACCGGCCTAGGTTGGGCTTAAATCCCTGTCCTTCGGGCTTGGGAGGGTCTCTCTCCCTTCCTGGAGCTGGATTTTTAGCAGCACAGGCGGGCAGCTGGCAGACCTCCGTATGTGCCAGCGGCCTTTTGGCCTGGCCTAGGGTGGGGGGCCCGGACCTGGGTCACCCGAACCCCCTCTCCCCCTTTCCTCCGGATCTCCAGGTGGGTTTCTGGGAGGAGCTCATGGGGCACCCTGGGTTTTCCCCACTCCCAGGCCGGGTCTGGGGACCGGCCTAGGTTGGGCTTAAATCCCTGTCCTTCGGGCTTGGGAGGGTCTCTCTCCCTTCCTGGAGCTGGATTTTTAGCAGCACGGGCGGGCAGCTGGCAGACCTCCGTATGTGCCAGCGGCCTTTTGGCCTGGCCTAGGGTGGGGGGCCCGGACCTGGGTCACCCGAACCCCCTCTCCCCCTTTCCTCCGGATCTCCAGGTGGGTTTCTGGGAGGAGCTCATGGGGCACCCTGGGTTTTCCCCACTCCCAGGCCGGCTCTAGAGGGTGGATCAGGGGGTGTAGTTTGATCTGGGGGGAGGCAAATAATTTCTCAGCTATACTCAGGCTATCACTGGCAATTTCATACCAGTCTACATTTTGAAACCTCGCGGGGGCTAGCGCCCCCGCGCGATCATATGCTCCTCCCAACCATCAGTACCCCAGATTTACCCTTCTTAACTTCAGTAACACACAGCTTCAATCTCTGACCAAAGACATACAGTAGATCTTACAAATCCCAGAACTATTTAGAAGGACACAAATCGAACACATATTGAACACATATATCTTTTGAATATTTTATGGTTATTTTCTTTAACTGCTGTAACTCTCTATATATTCTTCTACCATGATGTTTCTATCCACTTTTCATCTTGTCTTTTCTTTGTAAGCTGTTCAGTAAGGATTGTGGTGGAACTGTCCCTCAGTTTGATGCCTATGATTGAACTATGTCATGGAAATTGCTGGTCTTGTTCCTATTGCCTCCAGATGCACCAATAACGCTTCGTGGCATTGATCCTTGTTTGCATAGACACATTAAAATGGGAAAACACTATACATACAGATTAGTTATTATCTAATAAATCTCATTACAATGTACCTTACACCCTGAATATTGATATAATGACCTGGCATAGGCCTCAGTTGAATGGGCATTCTCCATTCACGCTGGAACCAGGCAAGCTATCTACGAAACATCCAAGGTCTTTTATAGCAACAGTTGGAAGCAGTCCTCTACCAGGAAAGACACTACCGAGGGTGTGACATCGACCTCCTAATAAGACACTTCCGTTTACACTGAGAAGACATGACAACAACAATGACCTGCGAGAAGACATGACAACAACGATGACCTGCTCTACAGGACATGGTTCTCTCTATTGCCCCTTAAGTGTGAGGTGAAACGAGAGGATGCTCTGCACCATCCTGACTGCAATATGGGATATGCAGACTCCAGGATCTTTAATACAGAAGAATGATACCAACAACAGAGACTATGTGAGGAATGGAGGTGTATTGCCACTACAGACTATGACTTGAATTGGACAAACTAGTTTGCCTGGAGCCTAGAGTCAGTCCTGTGCCAGGAAACTTCAGGGGTAGGGTCTCCATGTATTTAGACCATAATTTGTCTTTCCATGTCCCTTATGTTTTGGTGGGCCTATGCAAACAAATGCCACTTTAATATCGTTTTTTACTATGTTCTCTTGACTCCAATCCTTAAGAAAAACAACCCATTAAAACTTTTGAGGTTAACTTAAACTAGTAAGCATGTGCATGGAACTAGATAAATGTACTTTGCCCTCAATGTTTAAAGAGTTACATAAGTCTAATATCTTTAGATTATATGGTGTGCTGCTAAGAAACAATATGTACTACAACTGGGGATTTGAGGGACAAAGTAATTGTATTGTACATGGGTTCAGTTTTGTTTTTCTTAATGTTCTTTGGCTGAAAGTTCAAGGCTGGGATATCATCGATGGAACTACTGAGAATCCTGTTTATGGGTGATTGGGCTTCCACTGTAACTTTACCCTGTCCTCTTTCTTTGCATCTTTGTTGTCATAATTAAAATAATAAAAAAATAATTAATTAAAAAAAATTTTAATCAAATGTTCAGTTTGTCTTTATCTCCTAAATATAAAATAGTTTTTGTGATACAATTCAACCTGTCTGATGTTTTCATTAGAAATGTCAGCAAAGGAATGGATAGACAAGTGTATCACTGAAATAAAATTACATTAGTAGATTAAAATAAAACAAGTTGATTATCAGTTACTCTTACTTTTTGGTATGTATGAGGAATGTCAAATTTTTGTTTCTTTGTTTATGCTTATTTGGGCTATGCTCAGAGGTTACTCCCAACTCTATACTAAGTACTTATGTTGATACTTGGGGGACAATATGGGGAGCCAAGGATAGAACCTGTATCAGCCTCATCCAAAGCATATGCCTGTGTCAGGAAATTTGAGTCCCCTGCTGATATATTCAGGGTCCCCAAATATCTCCCAAATTTGGAGACCACCTCCCATTCTTCCATTCCCCTTCTCGGGGAGACCTTGGCAATAATCGTCCGCAATAAATGATCCAGACAAAGAGGTTTTGGGGGACAAAGGTTTGGCCAAAAGGCCCTAATCCTCCCGGTTCCCTCTCACTCCTCTTCTCTCCTTTCTCTCTCTCCCTTCCGATCCCCTTCCCCCCAACAGCCTCTGTCCAACAGCCTCTGCCCACCCGTCTCCTTTGGCCTCCCCTCCAAGCTCCTTTATATCTTACTCAATCGCCCCCACCTGGAAAGTTCAGGCGGGACGACAGACAAAGAACAAATAGAATAAATACAAAATAAACACAATACATAAAATAAATACAAAAATACTCTACAGCTGCCCTGCCTGCTATATTATCTCTCCAACCCCAGAAATATTAAGATTGGTTTTAAAAATATTCAATTAGGATTTTTATTTTAAATACAGTGTACACACAACCATCTTTATTTCATCATTAAATCACACACAATAATTGGCATTATTCAAATTTACTGCTCTATATCATATGGCAGGATATTAGTAAGAATACAATTTAGAATTGTATTTCTTTAATTATTAAATAAAGGTCATGTATATGCATTAACTAACAAGGCTATAAAAGTACATAATAAGCTTTTTCTATGCCAAATAATGTGTTGGGTTTTTCTTTTATCTTTTTTCTTTTTCTCTTTCGAGGCATTCAAACATAAACTGGCCTTCAACTTTCTGGCATTGTTATAACAGGAACCAATACATTGGTAGAATTTAGCAGTGAATCACTTGTAAGAGCATTTCCAAATTTAATATAAGCTTTAAAATAATACAATTTACTGTTAAAGCTGTAAAATAAACCACTCTTCAAAGCAATTTCTTGCTGCTATGCTATTGGTTTCTTTCCTGCTTACTATTTATTCATTATTCAATGTGCTTGTGAAACATTTTTATTGCTTCTTGAATGAAACATTTTCTACAAAAGAAAAAGCCTGACACATTTTTCATAACTGTAGTTCTATCCTAGATAAGTCCTGCAACTATTCTTTGTGATGTTATTCTTGTTTTTTCTTAAACAGCTTTCTAACATCTGATAATGTTGTTTCTACACCAGAACACACTGAAGTCAACACTATCGCATTACTAGTGTATGTTGGATCAAAAGATTACATGAAACTTTAAAATGGTGTAATTAGTAGCTGAAAACCTAGCTAACAAATCTGAGATAAATTTTAGAAAAATTCAAAGTACTATTTGGCAATGATCACATCCATATAAAAGCATGTCAAATTAAATAGCATCCCAATATGCTAACAATGTGTTTTCTAAAAGGTGAAGAGGTTAATTGTGTTGTAAAAGGAATTTCCAAAAGAATGCATCATCTATTTTACATTGAAACCTCAATTTACTATGGCAGGAGGCTACATTACTGAACTTTTCAGATTAGCAAGTAATTGACCAAATATTCAGAAATAGTTTTCTCTAATTATTGGTGGTTGGAGATATATACTATTCTATTGAGAAATGTTAATTGAGTTAAGTAAATTAATGCAATCTTAGTTGTAAAGTAAAATTTTGTTATGCTTTTTAAGCTAATAACTTACTTACAATATGAATTTGCTAAGAGATTATTGTGATTTGTCATGGTTGATATAAACCTTCTCAGTGATTTAAAGAAAATGAATATTTTCATATGATAATGTTAGCAAATGAGGATTACTGATTATCTTCCCAGTATTCTCCTCTTAAATTACACACTAAATACATCTTGATTGTTAATGAGGGTAATATGTAGAAATATTAATTATCATATACAAATGAGGTGGGCTTTTTTTATGTCCCGTGGGTATTTGTTGTTTTATATATTTTTTCACACTAAAACTACTTCTCATTTCAATTCTTATTGTATTCAAAACTAAGTGAGATTATATTAATTTTTGTTTGTTTTTTTTGTTTGTTTTTTTTTTTGTTTTTTGTTTTTTGTTTTTTTTTTTTGGTTTAGACACAAGGACCTACCTTTCTGTGCTCAGAACTGACTTCTTTCTCTGTTTTCAGAGATCATTTCTGGTAGTTACCTAAGGATCATGTGGAGTGCCAGTTATTAAATTCAAATTGGTAGCATGCAAGGCATGCTTGTTAACCCCTGTATTATCTTTTGAACCTGATACCAAATTTTATAAAAGTATAACTACACTTCTTCAAAATATATGTACTTTTCAAATTTTTTGTGTTCTCAGAGAGCAGAGGACACAAAGAAAACTAACAGATTTCAAATAAACCATCATATATTACCTGTTTATTCATTAAGTTAAAAAGAATACCAAGATTCTGAGAGAAAATACAGCAGGTAAGGTGCTTTCCTTATATACAACAGAGCAGTATTTGATCCCCTCATCCCAAATGGTCCCTAAACCCTGCCAGAAGTGATTCCAGAGCAAAGAGCCAGTAGTAACCACTGAGCTATACTAGTGTAACAAGCCCATCCCCCAAATAAAATTGATTCAAAATGTTCTTAAATTTATCTGTATTAGAGACATAGACTATGTTACTAAGTATTTGTTAAGAAAGATTTGTCTATAAAGTTCCTCTTAGAAAATAAATTCATGGGGGCAGAGAGAGAACAGAGCGGGTAGGTCATTTGCCTTGCACATGACTAAATCAAGTTTGATCCCCAGCATCCCATATGATCCCCCGAGTGTGCCAGGAACAATTTATGAATTCAGAGCTCGGAAAAACCCACAGCAATGCCAAGTGTGGCCCCAAAATAAAAAACAAAAAATATTCATATTTTGAATGAACTCATACCACTCAGATATTTGATGTGTATAAAAAATTTTGGAGAACAATATATTCTACAAAACACTATTAAAGATACTGTATAATAGAAATAATTGTCATTTAGTAATATTTATTAGTACATAAATAATATGTTTGAGCAAAATTTAAAATTTTTTCTCTAAATAAAAAAATCTGATATCTTCACAATTTAAGTTAATTTTATTATTTGTTTGTGTGGCTACAACTGGAATGTTCAGGGTTTACTCCTGGCTCAGTGCTCAGAAATAGACCATGGTAGGCTCAGTAGATCTTGTGGGACACTGGAGATCATGAAAATGCTTGTACAATATATAATATAATGAATGCGAAGCAAGCACCTTATCCATTTAGAGTCTCTCTGCCTTCATCGCATCATTTTAAAAGTTGAGCATTGTTAGCTAGTTCACAAATTGTTTTTCTTAAGTCATATATAATAATCAATATACAAATTAAAGGATAAAGACCGAAAGTGATATCATTTTATAAATCTATTTATATCAAGCTAAAATTCTTTGGTTTCTATTTTTAAAAGAAAAAGTAAAAAAAAGCTCAGCTAAAGTTGTAAAAGAAACTTATGCCTCATGTTACCAGGATCTCTAAGCTTCTTTTCTTTTGTCAGAATAAACTTACTTTGCAATCAACCTCTAACTACAAAGGTCTATAATGATGTCCTAATGTATTTAGCCGCAGAATCAGGTGCAGAATATGATTGGAAGCCTGGGACTCCCACTGTAGTGATACTAACAATATGTTTTAACGCCTTTATTTTACCAGGTATAAAATAACCCTTCAGCTTCTTTGTCCACGGTGGTTCTTGGAAACAAAGGGTGGGCATCCTAATTTTAAACCTTGGTGTTCAATCATACTGGGAACCATATACAGTGAGTGCTCCTTATGACAATGTCTCGATAAAACACTCTGATTTACCCATTTCCTTTTCTTTATGTCTTTTATTAGGACCCAAAGCACATGATCATTCAGATCACTGGAATAGTCAATGGTGTGCTACAAACTTCTATTACAGGTCCCACTCATCGACCATGTTTTTGCAAATTACTATTTCCTTTTGTTCTTTTTCTCTTTTTTCCTTACCCCCCACTTCCTCTTTCCCTCTCTCCTTTATTCTTCATCAATTCAATCTATGCTAAATAAACCCTCGCTGTCAGTTGCTCTTTAGGAAAGGTACGTCTATACTTAAGATATAGCAGACAATATTACATAGGATAGCCACATCTTATATTCCTCACTACCACATTGCTTAGTACTCTAGATGAGAAAACTGTGCTTATCCTAAAAAGCTCCAACCGCTATAAAATCCTTAAATCTTTATTTGGCAAAGCCCACCCTTGTCAGTGATGAAAAGTCTTGAAAGTGGAAAACCCTCTAACACTGACACAGCAACCCTATCTTCTTAACATATTTTTAATGTATTTACGTATTCTTCTTTTCTCTTCTCTCTTATATTTTGTTTTCCCCTTCTTTCTCTCTTAATATGTATCATGACCAAATATTTATAATTTCTTGTGTGTGTGTGTGTGTGTGTGTGTGTGTGTGTGTGTGTGTGTGTGTGTGTGTTGGACCACACCCAGTGATGCTTGAGGTTGCTCCTGGCTATGCACTCAAAGATGGCTCCTGGCTTTGGGGGCCATATGAGACTCTGGGGGGATCGAATCTCGGCCTGTCCAAGGCTAGCAAGCTTGCATAGGGCCTTGCAGTTTGTGCCATCATTCCAGCCCCTATTTATGCTCTCTTAACTCAATAACTTTTTAAGAACTCAGATCCTGCCTATGAGGGTATGGCCACCGCCAACAACCTAAGAATAGATCACTAATGTCTGTCTTTATGTGGGCATGAGTTTGTAGACAGAGGACTTTTCTCTGATTGCCAATCTTAAAATATGAACAATCCATGCCTAAAGTGTATATAGCCCCTCTTATACAATATCCCTTCTCCTCCCTTCTAAAATTCTTCTACCCTTTCATCCCCCAATCCTAATCCAATATCTCTCCTCATTTAACCCTCTTTATTCTCAGTTCTTTATTCTCAGTTCTTAATTTTTAGATACTGAGACCAATCTCCTGCCCAATAAGCCACCAACCTCTCAGTCCCACATCAAATGCACAAGCAAAAAACTACAACCATCATTCCTGCTAACTCATGCTTTGTGGCTCTTCTCACTCTTCCAAATGTGGACTGTTGCATGCTACCAATTCAGCCTCAGAAGGACCCCCAGCTCAAGGACTCTACCTGATCCTTTATGGCTGCAAATCATTTCTCAAACTCGGCAAGACTACAGTGTGTGATGAAAACATGCCCTGGATTTTACCCCCACAAGAATATCCCAAAAGACTTAATGGGGAAGCCTATATTGTCTGTATATGTTTAATACTTCTATAATAATACCTCCTAGTTAGTCTGTTTATTCCCAAATGGAAGGTAGCCTCTTAACTTTCTTTAATTCCTTTTGTAAATTTATTTTTATTTATTTCGTTCATTATATATATATATATATATATATATATATATATATATATATATATATATATATATATATATAAAAAATCTTCCCTAACTTCACCTGTTTTGGTTCTGCTTGGTATGAAAACCTCGAAGACAAAAGTCTTGCCTGGGATAAAAGCTCAAGTCAAAACCAGTGCACAGGCATTGTGTAGCCTGACATTCTTCCCCCCCACCCCAAATGCACCGCAATAAAATATAGCACCATTCCTTTTTGCAAAGGCATACTAAAAAAGGAGAAAATATATGTATAGAAACAAGCTCTTATCTACTATGATAATAACCCATATATTTTATAATATAGGGGCACCTCCCATCCTGAACACATGTCATGTGGACTCAACTTAGATTCCATTTGATCGGACAGCGAACTTTCAATCCCAAAACCTAGATCCCAGGCATAGAACCAACATAGTTTCCTCCAACAGCACCAGGAACCAAACTCCCCATGGAAAAATCCTAATACTGCTCTAGCACCAACTTACGTCAGTTTGGATATGACATCTCAACAAAGAGGAAACAGCAATAACCTGATCTAAGAGCAGGTTGTCTTAATGGTAGGATAAAACCAGAAAATTCATCGCCCTTTGTTCTGTGCAAAAACCAAGATCGCCAATTACAGAAGACTGACTATGATAGCCAATACTGGACAGTACTTAGTTACTCTGCGGCCAACAAAAAAGACCCTAGCCTAGGCTTTGGCCTACAATCTTTACAAAAACTAAGATCTCCAATCCCAGAAGTCTGACTTTGAGAACTATGACAAAACAGAATTTCTGGAAACAAAATGAAAAAAACTCTAAGGCTATGTCCTATCTGTGCAAAAACCAAGAGCACCATCTATAAAAGGCTGATTACAACAACAGTGATGGAACAGAATTTTTAGAACTGTAAAGAAAGACTCTATCCTAGGTTTCATCCTATGCCCTGTGTAAATATCAATATCTCTAGTTAGAGAGGCCTGATTTTATTAACCACAACAGAGCAGAAAGTTGCCCAGCACCATAAAAAGACATTGGGGTGTTAAAAGGAGTGTGTAAGGAGCCTGTAGTTGGTCTTATGATAGCATGCTTTAAGGATGAAGAAACCCAGTATCTCTTAGGCCAAGGGAATTTCCTTTCTAATTTCCCCAATAATTACTGTGCCTTTGCAAAAAAAAAAAAAAAAAACGGGGCCAAAAAGATAGCACAGGGTATCGGGTATCGTATTTGCCTTGCATGCAGCTGTCACAAGACGGACCTGGTTTGATTCCTGGCATCCCATATGGTCCCCCAGGTTGCTGGGGTGGGGGGGCAGAAGAAACCCCTGGCAATGCTAGGTGTGGCCCAAAAAAACTAATCAATAGATAAATAAAGTTTAAAAAAAGAAATTTAAAAAAAGAAGAAACACAATTTTTTTTATGTACTTACTGGTTTGGATTTTTTGGTTTTATTTTTTTGGTATGACTTGGGTTTTTTTGTTATTTTGTTTGTGTTTGTTTCTTTTTTTTTTTTTTTAGTTTCTGGTTTTGGTATTTTGTTTGTTCTTTTCTTGTTTTTTTGTTGTAGCTTGGTTGTTTTTGTTCTTTTTTTGTTTTGTTTTGCTACCTTTTTTCCTTCTACTAAATTGAAATTTATAACACCTAGACTGACTCCTCCCAGTTTTGTTTTATTTTTTTTCTTTTCTTTTTATCTCCAACAGAACCACATAACTTGAATCATCTTATTCAGCCTCATAAATTGAAGGGGGAAAATGGTAGGTACCAGAACCAGTATTATCATTTAGTGAAAATAAAAACTGATAAGATGTAAACACCAAACAGAATCGACACCTAATCTATAACAAGCTGCACAAATGTGGACCGGGTACACTAGCATTGGGGGGGGGGGGTAAAAGAGGGAGATATGGGATGTATGCCAGGAACAGGGGTGGAGGGAAGACAACACTGGAGGTGGGAATGCCCCTCATTCATTAGCACTGTGCACCTTAAATATTACTTTGAAAGATATTTTTTTCTCTGCCTAAGCCTAGGAATATTTATTAAGAATGTAACATTTTGATCACAAATACTTAATCAGGGACAGATTTGTAATTCACTTTGGCCACAATAAAAATTAATAAAAAAGAAAGAATGAATTTACTTTGGAAGCTGTAATATGCAGAGAGCCCTTTTCTATTTAGTTTTCAGATGACATTTGCTATTCCATTCTTAGTACTTTTCAGTCTTTGTAGATTTGCATTAACAACTTAACTCTTAGAATCTACACTACATTTCTTTCTCTCTATCTCTTTCTCTCTTTCTGGCTCACTCTGTTCTAATACATCAATTTTTTATACTGAAGAATGCAAAGAATTTTTCAGCCATTAGAAAAGATTTCTTAAGTACATGTAAAACTTGGTTCCTAATTTAATCACTCTGACCAAAGGAAATAAAGTGATGGATATCTGAAAACAACCAGACAAAATTCATCTTATGTTTAGGAAATATATGACTTCTGAAACATTCAGGCTTCATAAAGAGAAAAAAACAAATAAGAGAGTATTACAGAAAATATACATAAAAATTATGATTTATTTAAATTTAGATAAAACCGCTTTTTAAAATAAATTCAGTAATATAAAACATAATTTTTAAATATCAAGTCATTAAATTAGTCATTTATTCTTCTCTGTTGTATAGATTTATATTATTAAGTACTTTTATTATATGTCTATAGGTATTGCTGCACTATTCATAGTAGTCAAACGGAAACAGGCAAAATACTTGTCAAGGAATTAAAGAATTCAGAAATGTAAATATATATACATTTACATATACAATTAGTTATGAGAAATAAGGAATATTTCATTCTATTTGGAATATATTGGAATCTTGAGAACTAGCCATGATTTATCACAATAATCAATATCAATAAACTCAATATCATATATATTTTAAAATATATAAATTCTGAAAAACAAATCAAATCAGTAGCCAGAGAATAAAGAAATATACAAAATATTATTTAATAGTACGCAGACATAGAATCTAGTAAATAAATAAATCTTAGATAGTAAATGCATTAAATTAATGTATTATGATTATAAAATGTTCTATAAAAAATATTTTCTATTTAAAACAAATTTACAAATAATTAATCTAAAATATACCTTAATTATGATGTGTTTACAACAAATACTTCCTCCTATTTTATTTAATATTTCAGTATCAATAAGCAATGACCAAGAAAGTTATTGAACTACAGACCCTTTGAAAATATACTCTTCTGTGTAATAATTAAAGAGCTATTATAATATAAATGAGCTTCTCTCTAAATCTAGTATGTGTCAAACCATAGAACCACCTCAATATAATTGAATCAGATTCCATAATTCTTTTAATTTTCCAAACAAACTAGTCACAGTTCCGTAGTTTTGGTTTTGATTGCTTTTGGACAACAACTACTTCTAGTCAGGGGTTACTCATATCTCTGGACTCAGAGATCATTCCTGGAGGTTAAGGGAACCATATGGGATGTAGATGTCTACTGTATGCAAGACAAATGCCCTACTTGCTGTGCTATCATACTGGATCCCATCAGTTCTCTGGTTTTCTAATTATATTCATAAAACAATTCAAATGAATTAAAATGTAATTTGGTATGTAAATAAAATATATTCAAAGGTAAAGGAACGAATTATTAGATGATACTGGAGCGTGTGTGAATGTAGGTTTCTTAAGAAAAAACATATACTAAGAAGCTCAATGATTATCATAAAAGTTGGAACTGGCTAGTTATTTTACCTATTTTTTCTTTCAGTTTCTTAGTCTTTTTTACACATGAGTTATTTTCCAATAGCTCACTCAAACATAATATTTATGAAAATATGCATGCATATATAATCTTGTACCTATAATTTCTTATGTGACTTAATCATTCAAAGGCATCAGCAAGAAATAAAAATTTGTTGAAGAATATCATAGTAATATATTCCACAGCTTTCTATTGTATAGCATGTCCCTATAAGGTGACTGTTTTAACTTCGCAGCTCTTGTTAAATGGCCTTCATAAAAGATGTCCTCTATGAATTCATAATAATTGCATGCCTTACCCTATAAGACCTAGAGGTATAGAGTACCACATAATGATTAGTTTTACAACTGGATTGTTGGATTCCTTAAGTCAAGTATATATTTCTGTACTGAATTTATTCACTCAGCTCATTCCAACATACCTGACAGAATTGCTTTCCATTTCTTATGAGGTTCATGACGTTTCTTACACTGTTATCAGAACCAATTAATTGAATGCTGTGAATGAAATGGGAAAGAATAAGTTGTGATCAGTAAAAAAATCGCATAGCCTGACTAGATCAGAGAGAAATATTAAGGTATATAAAATCAAATTGAATCATTAGCAGTTAAATAATTCCTAATTCTAGAGGACTTTAATACAAATTTAAAATAAACTAGGATATAATTTTGAGGTTGGTCAATGCATGTGAATACATTATTTAATGATTTTTTGTTGTATAGGACAGAATATTTATAGTGAAAATAAAATGATAGGAGTAAACTTATGAGGCACTTAGAGATATATAAGCAGAGTGATATAATCAAAGCAATGGAATTTATAAAAAGAAAGATAAAGAAAACATATAAAAATGTTCAATTATGAAGAACTAACAGGATATATATATATATATTATAAGATTTTCTCCAATACAAGGTCAACCAAGGAATAAATTCTAGTTCACGATATTAAATCAGTATTATGAGCAGAATAAATAAATAATGCTTTTTTTAGAGGGACAAATTTGGAAATGTCCACATTTATTTGAAAGCATAGGATAAAACTCATGATTAGTTGCAAACATAGAATGAGAAACATAAATTTTATCTTATTAACATAAAAGCTTCAACTGACTTACATGTGCTTTCCTCTAAACACATTTGAATTGTTCTCTCTACAGCAATCTAATTTTTTAATAGCAGAATACCTTGCTATTCACATTTCTAAATCGCAAGTATATATTTATCTATATATAAATAATTAATAATGTTGAGTGAAAGATATTTTACTGAGTTTATTTTAGTGCTATTTTATTTCTATCCTACTACTATTTTCCCATGCTCATCCTTTAACCTAGCAATTCTGTTTCTACTTGATCCCTATTGACCTTTATTAAAAATAAAGAAGAGGTTAATATTCAATATCTAGCCACAGAAGAAACTATGACAAGATTCTTGTATTGTTTGAAAGGAAACAGATCTTATATTGAGTTGCGCATAGCATATAAAGCCTAGGCAATTATATGGATAACAGTTTCATGATAGTAGAAGCAAAGTAGTGTAAAGTGAACTTAGATAAAGCCTAACAAAAGCCCAACTTCCTGTTTCCTTAACATCTTTTGGTATGTAAAAAACCACACCTGGATTACAGGGCCTTCCCTCACCCTGGTGTGTATGGATCTGGATAATAAAGAAAATGTGCTGATTTTAGAGGAGAGACAGAGGTTGTAAGGAGAAAGAGACAGACAGACAGACAGAGACAGGAGAGGCAGCAAAGGGAGAGCTTGGCAAAAAAATGAGCACATGGCAGAGACTTAAGGCAGAGAAAGCTCGAAAAATAAAGCAAGCTGACTCCAATGAAACTTCAATTGATTGCTTGTGAATTATTTCTCTGCCTTTACCCTTCATCATCAGACCTATAGACCTAAGGGGCCAGAGGCACTTTGCCAGGGGAGGACTCAACCAAGTCGTGGACTTTATTATTTATATTTTTTCAACAAAGCATTTTTTATTTAAATGTTGTTTTTTTATTTATTTTTGAGGTTTTGGAGACATTAATTTTTTCCCTTTTAGTATTTATAGTATTGTGTGACATTCCAGAATAATAATTGTCTTCTAGCTCTCTACATATGATTTCAGCAACTAGTTTTACATATAAAAACTACCGTATGTTCTGGCTTATAAGACAACTTTTGAAACACAAAAAAAAGTCAACCAAAAATCGGGGGTCGTCTTATACACCGAGTATATCCCAAAAAATGTTTCAATAGGCCGCTAAACGAAAATTGTCTGAATATTGCCACAAAACGAATTTTCCAACTCGATCCTGCACCAATCACTGCCAGGCTGCTTGGACCGCCTCTCAAACTCAGCCAATCCAAGCAGGTTTTTGATGCATGCAAATTAGACAATGTTCTTGACCAAAATCTACACTGTCAAAAGCCTGCTCAAATTGGCCAGAGTCAGAGAGAAAGTCTATTACAGTATAACCTTGGAACCTTTGCTTGTTGTGATTGGCTCACTGTGGTACATACAGTTGCAGCATAGGAACATTCTGTCTGATACAGCGAATATAGGCCTAAACCTATTTTTTAACTGCAAAATTAGGGGGTTGTCTTATAAGCCCGGTCATCTTATACACCGGCAAATACGGTAATATATTTCCATTCATTGTAACTTAAAATAAAGCTGCATTTCTCTACCACAAAATACACATACTGAGAACAGACATATACACATATTTGCATGAATAAATATAAACTGGAAGCTGACAGACCCTCTCATTTATTATCTTATAAAAACTTGCAAAGTGCTTGAAATGGTGTTAAGTAAAGAATTAACTTTCTATAGAATGTGAGGTTAAGAAAATACTAAAACAGTGGCCGGTGAGGTGACGCTAGAGGTAAGGTGTCTGCCTTGCAAGTGCTAGCCAAGGAAGAAACATGGTTCGATCCCCCAGCATCCCATATGGTCCCCCCAAGCCAGGGAGAATTTCTGAGCACTTAGCCAGGAGTAACCCCTGAGCATCAAAATGGGTGTGGTCCGAAAAACAAAACAAAAAAAAAACACAAAAAAAGGGAAGAAAATAACAAATTATTAAATTTATAAACAAGTTAATAAATTTATTAACAAATTAATAAAACATTGTCCCTGACCTCAGATTTGCAGTTTTAATGGTAAAGTTTTTAATGATAAATAAGTTTTAACTTACTTATATAATACTTTGCTAAAATATTATGTGACAGAAACAAAAAGTCTTCAATATAGAATCTATTTATGTGCCTCAAACTGCCTCTTTTTCATATTTAAGTTGTCTAATTCAGATTGTGTCAATATTGAATATTCATAATTTTCAAAGACCTGAGTTATTGCCAGTTTAGATTTAGTTGATGTTCCATTGCACTGTTGAGCAGATTTCATGGTTTTCTAATCAAATTAGCTCACTTCTAAACACAAATATTTTTATAAGAAACTTGCTGAAAGCAATTGTGACTTAGTTCCCATCTTATTTTTAAATAAAAATGTTAACAGTGGTTATTAAGTTCACCTACTATGCCAAGAAAACAATATTTAAGAATGGCAGAAAAACATCCTATAGAACCTCTAACATGTATTGAATATCAGAGAATTGTAACACCACATATATCCAAAGCCTCAGGAATTCTAATTATACTTAATTTATTATTTTACCTGTGCCACCATTTGTAATGAATAGTCATCTTCAACACTATCATTGTTTACACTCTAATGGTTGTGAAGTATCTAGTAACTTGACACATATTACTATTCAATAGATGATTTATTGTGAAAAACAGTGAGATATTGACAATTCAATAAAACCTCATCCTAAATGAACCATTATAATGAATGCTATCCACATATTTAAAAAAATACAGGGGGCTGAAGTGGTGGCACAAGCAGTAAAGTATCTTTCTTGCCATGCTAGCCTAGGACAGATCTTGGTTCAATCCCCTGGTTTCCCATATGGTCCCTCAGGCAAGGAGCCATTTCTGAGTACATAGTCAGGAGCATTACTGGGTGTGGCCTAAAAAACAAACAAAAAAATTTAAAAAAATAAAATGCCACTTCACAGAGTTTTCAAAGATGAAAAAAATAGTGAGTGATACAATTTCCATATTAGATCCAGAAATTAGGGTATTACACATTTGACAGAATATACCATTAACTAATATACAGATAATAACTATTGAAGAAATGACACTAATTAAAATTTAATTTATTTAATGAACTAGTTTTCTTTATTCTTATGGGGTATGTAATAATTTCGCAAGATCTAAATCCTGTTGTCAACAAGATTAGCCTATGTAGAAGAGGAACAACTGATACACAATATTAACAAGTTTAATTGTAATGCACTATATCACACTGGCATGAACAGTAATCTTTTGCAAAACAAGCTAGTAGAAGTTTATTAAAGACCCTGCAGGCTCTTGGCTAGTAATGAACTCTGATTTCCAGTACCTATTAATCTTCTCAAAGGCTCCACAATGAAGGAACCCTTGAGAAGCACAATGAAGCCACTATGTTGGAATCATGAAGAGAAGTAAGTTCTGCTGTCTTTGTTATTAAGGTCCTACAGGCAAAGAAAGAGTCCCATGTATAATGATTGTGCAGATCCTCAAGGTTTTTACTAATAAGATTCTTCTCCCTTGGCCAGGAGATGCTTTCCTGAAGTCTGAATAAAGTTTTATTTTTGACAAGTTTGCTAAGATAACCACATGCATAACTTGGTATGGAGATACAACTGTCCTAAAATAACTCAACTTTATGGTATATTCTATATTAAATTCCCAAGACAATTGAATTTTCTATTCATTCTAATTGTAAAGCAAACATTTGTGTGCTGAAGCTAATAGTCATGACATGAAAATATAATATTGATTGCATTTCCTTGAATTTCTCCTCATTAGATCCTATTTCTTCTGAATATTTCAAAAATATAAACCCAAGGGATACAAGTTTGTTGCAGTTTTTATTAATTTGAATTAAATAATATTATTAGTAATTTGTTAAATCTTATTTTTTCATAAAATGACTTAAAGTTATCAGCAGATAAATGCTATATATATTCATAATCATATACATGCTTTAAATATACTTCATAATAGATTTTAGGAGAGTGCAAATATAATATTATTCTATAAGACAAAATTGAATTTCTAAAAAATATGGAATATATAATAACCTCATCTTATTAAACAACATTTTAAAAATTAGTCATTTGTCAAGGTTAATCTGATTTAGACTAGGGTTAATATTTTTAGCATGCCAAGTTGCTGCACCACCAATACCAACAAATTTAAGGAAAGCATTTTGGGATGGAGTAATAGTACAACATTTAGGGTTTTCACTTTGACAAATCTGACCCTAGTTTGATTTATGATACTCCATATGGCCCATCAAACCTCTTCAGGAGTGATCTCTAAACATAGAACCAGGAGAAAACCCTACATTCTACTAGGTTTGACTGAAAAAAAAAATACATACAAAATCACAAAATTGTCTCTAAGTACTATTGAGTTGACTTCATTATTCCCAGCTAAACTCACCTGTGTTTGTATCCTTTGATGTCAGAATTCAAATGTTTATTTTCATTAGAAAAGGTCTATTTTCTTGCCTTTTTTACACTACAAGTATGTGTTATTCTACTCAATGCACTTGAAAGAGTGTTCTTCTGTTACATAAATGAATGATGTAGCCCAAATCAATACTTGATCTTTTCTTACAGATAAGTAGTACTGTCTTGTGTATATGTCACAAGTCCTTTATATGCTCATCTATTATTGGGTATTTTGTTTCTTTTGAGAATTCTGCATAATGTTTTACATATTATATTAACAGTTAATCAGTATTCTTCATTGTTTCCCTACCAGCACTGATTAATTCTTAACTTTAAAGTATACACTATTTTCATTGATGAAATATCTCACTAGCTTTTTGATTTATATATTCTTGACAATAATGAAGATGAAAACTGTATAAGACTCTGGGCAATCTACATATCTTCTTAAGAAAATATCTGCATAGGTCACATTCAGCTCTCTAATGGCTTGATTAAATTTATAGAAAGTGCCTAGAGGAATCAAACTGGATATGCTACTTTTAAGAGGTGCTTAAACTTTAAATCATGGTATAAGAGTAAAAAACTGCAAGAAAAATCATACCAGAAAAATGGTAACCTAAGACCAACATGGGTAGAAATATTTGTTTCAGAGAAAAAGAATTATAACTAAATAAATAAGAGAATGGATATTATATACCAATAAAAACAATAAGGATCCCATTAAAGCTCATTATTGTAAAAGCTCTGTATACCAAGCCCACAGCTAATACCTTACTCAATATTAAAAAATTGAAATAGTTTTCTTTAAGATCAGGTAAAAAAAATTAATAAACCCACACCTCGTCCCCTGCAAGAAAAGGCTGCCAACTCCCCTGCGGACTCATGCTGGGCGGCCCATCCGGGACAGCCTTAATACTGCTGGGTCACCAACAAGTGCCAGCTCTAATATGATATCCTGACAACGAGAAAAATGGGAACAACTTGACCTAAGAGCAGGTTATCTTACCCTACCAGCTAACGATAAGACAAAATCAGAAGACTTGTCACCCTTTGGTAGGTCCAAAAGCTAAGATCGCGATTTACAGATGACTGGCTGCTAGAACCATGACCAGACTGTATATATCTTGGGACCAATAAAAAAGCCTTAGTCAAGGGTTTGAACTATGACCTGCACAATAACTATGATCCCCAGTTCCAAAGATCTGGAAGAGACAATTGCAACGAAATGGGGCTTCTGGAAACACAAAGAAAGACGCTATCCTAAGTGCCATCCTAGGTTCAGTGCAAAGACCAAGACCACCAACCACAGAAGATGGATTAAAATGACACGGAGGGAACAGAACTTCTAGAACCACAAAGTCTGACTTCATCATAAGTCCCACTCCTGAACCTGTGCAGATACTGAGATCTCTAGATACAGAGGTCTGATTTTTATCACCCAGGACGGAGCAGAAGTCTTCCAAACACCACGAAAGCACCACCGGGAGAGTAAATGATCCTGAACAGAGTCTATAGTTAATCCCATGACAATATACTCCAAGGGTGGAGAAAGACCATATCTCTTAGGCCAAGTGAATTCCTTTTCGAATGACCCCAATATTTACTGTGTCAGGCAGGGCAGGAGGGAATAAAAAGAAAAAAGCACAAAACATTGTTTATTTTTTATATATTATTTTTTATCTTCATTTATTATTATTAATATTTACCTATCTATTTTTGGTTGATTTCTTTGTTTTGGTGTGGTTATTGAAGTTGTTGTCCCCATTTTTACTTACTTTTTTTTCTTTTCTTTCTTTATGTGCCCTGCTATGTTTCTTATCTCAAGACCCTGGCTTTTTTTTTTTTTTTTTTGTGGTACGCATCGTTATTGTTGGAGTCCTTACTGGATATTTGACATTTCTTTTTGTACTGGTGGAGTGTTTCACCTTCTTTTTCTCCTTCGTCTCTCAAACCAATGATGAGAGCCTCTAGAAGGATTCCGCCCATTTTCGGCGTATTATACTTTTACCCAAGTTTATTACTTTTCTCTTCTTCAAACAAAACCATGTAACTTTTAATAGCTTGTCCTGCCTCCCAGTTAGAGGGGGAAATAAGGGAGGCACCAAGACCAAACAGGTGCAAGACTACTAAGTAATAGGCTAGGTACAGAGGGGACCACATATTCTAGCAGCCCAGGGGGTGAGGGAAGAGGATATGGGAGGTAGGATGAAAACTGAGGTGTAGGGAGGACAAATTGGTGATGGGAATCCCCCCTGATTTTATGTAAATATGTACCTAAAATATTATTGTCAACAATATGTAAGCCACTGTGATCAAAATAAAAATTATATTAAAAAATCAGGGAAAACAAAACTAATAAACTTAAGGGCATAATATAAAGGTGTATTAAGCAGAAACTAAAACAATTCTAATCTCATTTGAGAAAGTAAAATGTTCTAAAAGTGTATCATATTAAAATAATAGAATATGGATAAAATTAACTTCAAGTTTTAGTGAAATACTCAACACTCTAAGCAATCAAGTTAAAAATAATAAATATAATAACATCAAAGATTTTATAATATAATTATGTATCTTAGTAGAATAGACAAATAGTGAATATGATAAAATTATCATTCCTCTTTAACTCATGCAAAACTTTTATGACATTTGAGACAACTCTCCAGAATATACGACAAGTCCTGTATTATATAGACTAATGTTAGACAAGGATATAAATGAAATAACATTATTATTGATAGGATAAATTGTGACAGCAAACTTAAAAGATACAACATATATATTGATATTAGAACATTCCTTTTTAAATGATTTTTATTGTGACCAAAGTGAATTATGAATCTTTCATAGTAATATTTAAGATACATAGTGACAATAAATCAGGGCCCTTCCCACCACCAGTCCTCCCTCCACCCCTATCCCCAGTATGCATCCCATAATTTTCCTCACTGGTCCTCCAGACTCATAGTCTAACTGCTCCCTTTATATATAGCTTGTTGTTGATTGGGTATCGATTCTGTTGTCATTGACTTTGGGTTTGGTGTTTGAGTCTGATTTTTTTTTTATTTCCAATCACTGTTCATATGGCTATTTGGTCCTGGTACCCTCAATTTTCTCCCCTCAATTCAGGAGGCAGAACAAGATTATTCAAATTATGTGGTTCTGTTGGAAAAAACAACTCGGAGGATTCTGTCTAGAGGTTATAAATATCAATTTAAAAGAAGAAATGGAAAAAAGAAGAATAGCAAAAAAAAAAAAAAAAAAAGAACAAAAAGCATCTACAAAAAAAATTATCCAGCTACTACAAACCACCACCATCATATAATAACCACAAGATTTAAAGAAGGTAAATAAATAAAGAAAATAATAAAAATAAAATACAAATGAGAAGAAAAAGAAAAAAGAAATTATAAGAAAAAACTATAAAACGAAGGAAAGAGGGCTGTTGTGGCAAGGTTTTGTGCTTTTATACTCTTTTTTTTTTTATTTTTATCGTGACCAAAGTGCATTACAAATCTTTCACTGCATCATTTATGGTACATAGTGACAATGAATGAGGGGCATTCCCACCACCAGTGATGTCCTCCCTCCACCCCTGTTCCCAGCAATTATCCCATATCTACCTCCGTTACCCCCCAGAATGCTCATGCAACTAGTCTCCACTTTACAGCTTGTTGTAGATTGAGCATCCATTCCGCCATCATTGGAGATAGAAAGGATAAGAAATAAGGGAGAAAAAAATTGGTAACAACTACCAAAAAAAAAAAAAAGGAAAAAAGAAAGACAAAAGAAAGAAAATGGAAGAAAAAAGAAAAAAATGCACCTGGCAAATAAAAATAAAAATAAATCACCAAATAATAACCATAAGAGTGAAAAAGAAAGAGAAAAGTGGAAGAAAAAAGAGAAGTAAAATAAAGTAAAAACTAACAAATCAAAACAAAACAAGAAAAAGTAGGGGTGCTGGAGTGGCAGGGTTTGGCTTTCCCCCCACTTTTTTGTGCATAGGCACAGTAAGCATGCTTTTATACTTTTTTAATTTTTTAATATTTTTTGCATAAGCACATTATATTGGGGAAATTAGAAAGAAAATTCCCTTGATCTAAGAGATACAGGGTTTCTCCGCCCTTGAAACATACTGCAATAGGAACAACTACAGACCTCATACACGCTCATTTTTACACTCCAAGGTCTTTTTATGGTGCCAGGAAACTTTCTGCTCAGTTGTAGATGATCACATCAGGCTTCTGTAGCTAGTGATCTTGGTTTTTCCCGTAGGTCATAGAATGAAGTATAGGATAGAGTTTTTCTTTATGGTTCTAGAAGTTCTGTTCCATCTCTGTTGTTGTTATCAGTCTTCTGTAATTAGTGGTTTTGGTTTTTCTCAGATTCTAGGATTAATCCTAGGAAAGAATCTTTTATTATGGTTCCAAAAGATCTGATCAGTTGCAGTTGTCAAAGTCAGAACTCTTGAATTTGAGATCTTGGTTTTTGTACAAATCCTAGTCTGACACTTAGGCTAGGATTTTTCTTATTGGTCTCAATATAGTCATATTTGTCAAAATCAGTCTTCTGTAGTTAGCGATCTTGGTTTTTACACAGAGCAAAGGATGTCATGCCTTCTGATTTCATCATACCATTAGGTGATGAGATAGGGCAACCCTTTCCTAGATCAAGTTGTTGCTGTTTTCCTCTTTATAGGATGTCATATCAAAACTGGTGCAAGTTGGTGCCAGAGTGGTAGTAGGATTTTCCCAGGGAGGAGTTTGGTTAGGATCTAAAGCATAAGATCATTCAGCTCATTGGAATAGTCAACAGCACAACGCAGACTTGTGTTCTGGGTCCCACTCATCAAATAAGTTGCTGCAATTTACCATTGCAATTTACCATTTCCTTCTTTTTTCTTTTCTTTCTCTTTTTCTTCTCCTACTTCTTTCCTTCTCTGCTTCCTTTTCTTCTTTATCAATTAGTTCTATCTCAAATAAAGCCCACACTGGCAATTTTTCTTTAGTAAAGAAACCTTGATACAAAAGATTGCGCAGATGATACTTCATAAAGTAGCCACATTTTATAGTCCTCTCTACCATATTACTTAGTACTCTAGATGTAAAAGCTATGCTTATCCTAATATGCACCGGTCACTATCTAACCCTAAAACTTTCATTTAGCAAAGCCCACCCCCACCATAGATGAAATGCCTAGAAATTGAAAAATCTTTCAACTGCAATGCACCAGACCAATTTACTTTTTTAAACTTATTTTTACCATATTGCCTGTCTTTCTTTTATTATTCTCTCTTATTTTCTGTTTTCCCTTCTTTCTCTCCTAATCTGTATCATAGCTAATTATTTATCTTTTCTTAATCCAAGTATTTCATTAGAGCTCAGATCTAGCCTATGAGGGTCAGACCTCCAACAACAACTTAAGAATAGATCTCAAATGTCTGTCTATATGTGGGCATGAGTTTGTAGACAGTGACTCCATTCTGATTGCCAAACCTAAATTGTAAACAATCCATGCCTTTAGTATGTAACCCCTCATATATAATATCCCTCCTCTCCCTTCAGACATCCTTGTCTCCTCTCATCCCCTAAACCTTATCCATTATCCTTCCTTATTTAAACCTCTTTACCCTTAGTTTTTAACCCATTAGGTACTGAGACCAACCTCCTGCTCCAGTAAACCACCACCCAGCTCCCAAAATGAAAAGATACCTTCTCAGTACCACATTTTGTGCCCCTCAAGAAATTACAACCAACACTCCTGCTGACTCATGTTATGTGGCCCTTCTTCTTACCCACCCCCCCAATTGGGGGCTGTTGCATGTTACCGGACTCAGCTCCAGAAGACCTCCAGTTCAAGGACACTACCTGATCCCGACTGCTGCAAATCATTTCTCAAACTTAACAAGACCATGCTGTGGGATGAAAATGTGCCCTGAAATTCACTCCCACACAAGAATATCTCAAAATATTTAATGGGTATGCCTATATTTTATCTGTATGTTAAATACCTGTATAATGATACCTCTTAGTGAGTTTATTCCCAAATGTAAAGGTAGCCTCCTCCATCACTTATTTTCTTTAATTATGTTTTTTTCAAATTTATTTTAATTATTTCTTCTTTATATATATGCATATATATTAACTTTATCTATTTTGGTTCTTCTTGGTATGAAAACCTAGAATAAACGTGGGATAAAAGCTTAGGTCAATACCAGGGCACAAAGATTGTGTAGCCTGTCATTTTTTTTTGTTTTTGTTTTTGTTTGTTTGTTTGTTTTTTATCTTTATTTTTATTTTATTTAAACACCTTGATTACATACATGATTGTGTTTGGGTTTCAGTCATGTAAAGAACACCACCCATCACCAGTGCAACATTCCCATCACCAATGTCCCAAATTCTTACACCCAAATGCACTAGCAATATAACTTGGCACCATTTCCTTTTGTGTAGGCACTCTAAAAAAGGTGAAATCTTATGCACAGAAACAAGCTCTTATCTATTAGGGATAAGTACCCATATGTTTTATAATACAGAGGTGCCTCCTACCCTGAGAATGTGTCATGTGGACCCAACTTAGACTCCATGTTATTGGACAGTGACTGTCCAATCCAGAACCCCAGATTCCAGATGTAGTACTGACACAGTTCCCAGCAATAGTACCAGGAACCAAACTCCTCCCTGAGAAATTCCTAAAACTACCCTGATATTAGAATATTCCTAAGGAGGATCAGTCAATAAAGAAATCATGATGAAATTTGGAAAGTGGTTATAAGTCATTAACAATGAAACCTTATTTAAAAGTTATAGGACAGTGTTAAGCATACATTAGAAAAAATACAGCCTCCAAAAAAATGTTTTTTCATCAATATTCCAAAGCATTTCTGTGGGTAAATGTAAATGACTGTTTTTATTTATAATCTCAAACCTCTTCTTTTGGTGAACATGAAGAATTCAATAAATGTGCCATATTAATTTGTTTAATTTTCATGTTTAATCTATTCAAGAGAATTGGATAGTTTGTATCCAGATCTTCTATTTGAATAACTAAAATGTAGATTTTAGTCTTAAAAATTATGACAATACCTGACACTGACAAAATGAAATTGAATCTGAAATTTCTATGCATATGCTTTAGGCTAAAATAAAAATCAATATTTCAACATCCCTACATATTAATCATTTTTATTCTTTTGAGTTTAGAAAGAATTTACAATACTTAGAGTTCAGTGGCTTGAATGCATGCTCACAAGTTTTATACCTGGTACTATATTGCCTTCTTAGCACCACCAGTAACAAATTCATAGCTGGTTCCAGTTTGATTCCCAGAACCATATCTACTTCTTTAAGTTCACCACAAATGAATCCTTAGCATAAACCAAGAGTAAGCCTGATTACCTGCTAGTATGAAAAATAAAAAAAAAATAAAACAAAAGCCCCCTCAAAAAGAGGTATGAATGTTTATTTGTCAGATGTAAGGAAAGTGAAATTAGACTTTAGGCTCAACATTTTGAATCTTCTTTCTTTTTTTTAATTTTCTATTTTGACCATATTGGCTTACATATCTTTCACAGTAGTATTTTAGGTACATATTATCATTGAATCAGGGGAATATCCATCACCAAATTTGTCCTCCCTCCACATCCATTCTCTTCCTGCAACCTATGTCCCCCACCCTCACCCCCCGGGCTGCTAGAGTAAATGGTCCCCTCTGTGTCTAGCTTAGAACTCTTGATCATATATCTATTTGGCCCTGGTACCTCCCTTGCTTCCCCCTTTATTTGAGAGACGGAGCTAGATAGTTGAATCTTATTTCTATTGCCATTTTTAATGTTTTGTGGTCTTACTAATAGCCATTAGCAAAACAATATACTTAATGACCTATTATGAACTATTAATAAATATTCATTGGATATACCTACCTTGACTCAACCACTTCCTCCATAACTCTAGCCATAAATTAGAAAATAGTTCTTTACTGAGAACTTCTCTGTATAAAAATAGCTAATTGTTAGGAAGTGAACTACTATAATGCAAAGTATTATAGGTTATTTTTTCATCTAAGTATATTCTGAATGGTCTGTGAATAAAGACACATTTTTGAAATAGATTTTAGCATATGAAATATGTTTTAGCATATTTTAGGGCTTAAATAGCCTGAAATTCTTCTTTTTCTTATTTTAAAATACTGCTAATAATAGTTATGACAAAACAAATTTAGGAAGAATAAAAAATATACATGGAAAAAATTAAGCACATTTTATGAAATTCATTAAATGCCCAATGGTTAAAAAATAGCAGGTAAGGGATGCAGTTGCTAAATAACCTAAAGATTATATGATTAAAAGGATTTCAGAATATAATTTTCATTACAGTGATTTATTATATAAATCTCTTCGAAGACATTTAACCTAAACACATTTGTTCATTTACAGCCATTTATTGTCGGAAGCCAGTCTGACTCTCAATTGTTAGGTTTCAGACATCATAGCTTAGTGTTTTACACATCTTAATGTGTTCAGAAAACCCAGGAGATAGTGTGAAAGTTCAAAGAATACAAATAAAAGAAAGTGACTCTTAAAGTACTAAAGAGAGGGGGTTATTGAGTCAACATCACCCAGACTATATAGCCCTGTGATTCAAATGAAACTTCAATGGAAACAAAAAACAATACACTCTATAGAAGTTACAATTGCTCTGGGAGAGGACCAGCACCATCAATTTTCAGAGAACAACTGCATTAACACAATTTGCAAAATTAAGTTATCTAAGTAATCTTAGCACCTTAGACAACCTGAGCTAAAACAATTGTCACCTTCTTAATACATACAAGTTGGGTTGGGGGCAAATATGCAGTGTGAGAATATTATAGGCATTTATTTCTGAAATTTCTTTCCATTTAATTTAATAGTGCCCCAACTAATCCATAAATCACTAAATGATAGCTAGAGGGAATCTAAAACTTCACTGAATACATCTCAAATAGGTTATGTATTTATGTTGTTAAGGAGCATTGTATTTATATTGTTAATTTATCACCACTTCTGTGAGAATTTGTGATGAGAATTTTTGGCTCAAATTAATACTGATAGCTCATTTTTAACTGAGGGCCTAGGAACAGTCAGTTATTTGGGGATGCCTTTCTTTGCAACTAATATTTTCACTTTTTGGTTTGTTTTTGTTTTAGTTTTGATACAAACAAGCAGTGATTAAAGTTTACTTCTGCCTCTGTACTCAGGAATCACTCCAGAAGTGTTAGCAAACCATATGGGATTACGGGATCAAACCAAGTTTGGCCACAAGCTAGGCAATGAACCTATTTGCTGTACTATTGATAAACTTCTATCTTCATTTTATAATGTCTCTAAATTATATTTTCTTTATGACATATTGATAAGTATAGATTCACATACCATATTTTCTGGCGTATAAGACGACTTTTGAAACCAAAAAAAAAAGTCAACCGAAAATCGGGGGTTGTCTTATAGCCGAGTATATCCCGAAAAATGTTTCAATATGCCACTACACGAAAATTGTCTGAATATTGCTACAAAACAAATTTTCCAACTTGATCCTGCACCAATCACTGCAAGGCTGCTCGGACGGCCTCTCTAACTCAGCCAATCCAAGCAGGCTTTTGATGCATGCAAATTAGACAATGCTTTGGACCCGAATCAACACTGTAAAAAGCCTGCTCAGATTGGCCAGAGTCAGAGAGGAAGTCTATTATAGTATAACCTTGGAACCTTTGCTTGTTGTGATTGGCTCACTGTGGTACACACAGTTGCAGCACAGGAACGTTCTGTCTGATACAGCGAATATAGGCCTAAACCTATGGTTTAACTGCAAAATTAGGGGGTTGTTTTATAAACCCAGTCTCTTATATGCTGGAAAATACCATACTTCAGTTTTTGTTTTGTTTTGTTACTCCTGACTTTTCACTCAGAAATTACTCCTAGTAGGATTGGGAACAATATGGGATGTTGGGAATGGAACATGGGTTGACCACCATGTACAAGACCATACCTACTGTGCTATCGTTCTGGCCCCTGAGTTTATAATTTTTATTCTTCTAACACTTTTTAGAGTAAATGTTGATTTTCTAGTTATATGAATTGAAAGACATCATTTGGAAAAAATTGTAGGCCTTGGTGATAGTAAATATTTTTTATGAGAATTGTTAAATTATAGATGTTATTCTATTGAATGTTATAAATGTTAACTAAAGAATAAAAGCATAATGTAGTCTTTATTGACAACGCTAAGATTATTTATGAAACTTTATTGACATTTTATATATGTGTATTTAATTAACATAAATATAATTTTATATAATAAATATTTAAATAATTAGTTAAGCAATGTAATCAAGATGTCATATATGTGTATATTCATATATCCCATTGGTTTCCAAAAAGATATACCGGTATATTGCTTATATACCATTGTTTTAACACTATTTTTTATAATATTACTAAATTTTTGTCAAAAAAGTGCTGAATAGATTATTTTTTAATTTGGAAATAAATGAACATTTTATCTTCTTGGGTTTTTTCCTTTTTTTATATCTTTACTTAAACACCATGATTACGAATATGATAGTTGGGTTTTAGTCATGTAAAGAACACGCCCCTTCAGAGGTGCACCATTCATATCACCAATGTCCCAAATCTCCCTCCTCCCCACCCCACCCCCACCTGTACACGAGAATTTTTAAGAAAAAAAAAAGGTAGTAGGGCATTCACTGTGAATGGAGCCTTGCATAAGCATTCAAAATGGATTTACCTTATAAAGCAATTCTTTTTTTTTTATTTTTTTTTATTTTGAATTATGAGAACAAAAGATGCAAAGAAAGAGGACAAGGTAAAGTTACAGTGGAAGGACAATCACCCATAACATAATTCTCAGAAGTCCCCTTGCTGATACCTTAACTTTGAACTTTCAGCCAAAGAAAGTTAAGATAAATAAAACAGAATCCATGTACAATTACTTTGTCCCTCAAGTCCCCAGATTGTAGCACATTATAATATTTCTTAACAGCACACAAGGCAATCTAAAGCCATAAAACTTACGTAACTCCTTAAACTTTAGAGGCATAGTATTTTTTACATTTCCATGTACATGCATATTAGCTTAAGTTAACCTCAAATTTTAAGTGGGTGCTTTTTAAGGATTAGAGTCAAAGGAGCACAGTAAAAACGGTGTTAGAGTGGCAATTGTTGTTTGCATAGGCCCACCAAAATATGAGAGGCATGGAAAGGAATAACCTTGGTCTAAATACAAAGATATCCTACCCCTGAAGTTCCCTGGCATAAGACCAACTCTAGGCTTCAGGCAAGTTATCGTCCAATCCACGACATTGTCCATAGTGCCAACACACTTTTCACACAGTCTCTGTTGTTGGTATCATGTTTCTGTATTAAAGATTCTGGAATCTGTATATCCTACATTGAATTCATGATGTGGAGTGTCTTCTCGTTTCACCTCACCATGAAAGGGCAATGCAGGAAGCCCTGTCCAGTAAGCAGGTCATTGTTCTTGTTAAGTCTTCTCAGTGTTAAGGGAAGTCTCTTTTGAGTAGATCGATGTCAGAGCAGCTGTAGGGTCTTCCCTGGTAGAGGAATGCCTCCAGGTGATGTTATATACAACCTTGGATGTTTTGTAGATGTCTTCTCTAGATCAGGGGTGAATGGAGAATGCCCATTCTTCTGAGGCCTGTGTCAGGTCTTTATGTCAATGTTCAGGGTGTAAGGTCTCATTGCACTACAAGATTTGTGTGTTCTCATATCTATTAGATAAGAACTTATTGGTATGTATAGTATTTTCCCATTTTAGTGTGCCTAAGCAAACAAGAAATAAAGACATGTGGTGCTATCAGATATATGGGGGCATAATAACATTTCCAACAATAGCCATGACTTGGTTCAAACATAAGCATTAAACTGAGGGATTCTTTCACACCAAATTCCATATTGAGCAGTTCACAAAGAGAAGATAAAAAATATGGGAGGGGGGGGATCATCACTATATAAGAAAATATTCAGCAAAAGTTATAGCCGTCAAAGAAAACACCCATAAAATGTTGAAAAGACATGTGTCCTTTTTATGCCTTTTAAAATAGTTGGGTGGGTGTTAACTTCAGGGCACCACTTTGGTCTGTGACTTGGGACTCTATAGTACTTAAGTTAGAAAGGGTAAATGAGGAGTAATGATGATAGGAGTTAAGGAAGTTAAAGAGAAATATGACATTATGAAGGGGTATGCAAAAGGGCAGAGTACAAAATGGACATTCTGCGTACATAAAAATATAATTCAATGATAGTGAGTACTATTAATGTTTCTTGTGCTTTGAAAATATAGACTGGGCAGAGATTACCAGTGACTTCAAGAAGCTGGGAGGCCAGAAGTTCAGAGCCCCACCCAGACCCTCCCTAAGGAGCTGAATGGATAATGGGGGAAAGCCTAGGGTACCTTCAAGCTCCACCAAGGGGCCCAACTCACCGATAAAGCAATTCTTTAGGTTGAGAATATCTATCATGGCCCCAATAATTAAGGAAATATCATTATGGTATGCAAGGATAACAGGAATTTAGAGCACATAAAAGGTCAAAGTATTTTTCCTGTGGGGTCATTTTTTTTCCTAATTTTTATGTTTACACAATAGATTTCCATAAAATTTAACTAGCAAAAGACACCTAAAAGTGGGTAATCAGAATTAAAAAAGTCATGAGAAAAATGTTTCCCCTCTAATATTTGTTCATTGTTTGATTTTGAAAAATTTGTAAGTCTCCCTTTTTTCTATTTTATCACTTTCCAATTTTTTCTGATCTATAAAATTTTAATCAATATTTTCCTGAGAGACTGTGGATAAATAAGAGTAATGCACAATATTTTAATGCATGTTGGCTATTATGGAGATTATTTCCATCATTATTGACTCTGAAGTGATGAAGTATTTATGATAAATCTACTAGAAATCTGCCAACATTTGATTGATACAACTATGACTTTCTAGGATTTTTGTAGAATATTCAAATAAAGATAATTTTGAATTAAAAATTATTACAAAGAATTGGCACTTTTGTTTTCTGAATTATTTTCTCAAGTTATTCCTGTTATCAATTAATCTTATAGAAATAATATAACATAAAACTTTATTAAAAGAAATTATTTTAATACTGTTTTTCTAAATTAATCTTATTTTATATTAAATGCATGCCTTCTTTCAATTTAATGCAAAAAAACTAAGAATGTTTGTTTATATTTTCCCCAAATCCCAGAGATATATTTATGATATTTCAAATGCTTACTCCAGAATTGCCATCTGACAATACAAAGTCATATCCCACACTATGTAGACATATGATTGGTCAGTCTGATAAGGTTATTTCAAGCATTAATTGAACTTCCGATACTAGAGGTCTGCTGATCTCTTCCTCTCAGCATAAACTCGCTTTTATCTCTACCTTTGCCCCAGATTTAGTTCACACATATTTTACTAGACTAAGTATTAGTGCAACATAGTGTGGTATTAGTGTTTGCTTATGATTTCACACCACTGCCAAAGTGACAAAACTTAATAAAGTATAGAAAATTAGGCCTGCTGCTAAAATGACTGTGTAATTTGAAACTATATATTTTCAAGTGTATCTGTAGGTAGGTTACAATTATGTTTGCCAATTACTGAATCACAAAAATGTGCATGAAAAACAGCAGGATTGTGTATATGTCTTACCAAACATTCCTGCTCTATCTCAATAAGTTTTAGGTGATGAGATAGTTGTAAAAGTAAAAGGTGAATATAATTGCCCACATCTCAAAAACCTAAATTTCAAGGTACTTCAATTCTAATTATATCTGCTAAAAGAAACAGAAATAACACTATATAATTTGATTCATACTGTCTTAATTACAGGATACAAAATGTTTTGTAAATGAGCCATTATGCATTTTTCATTTTGTTTAATTTTGTCAGTGAATAAAAATTTCAAAATTTCAAAATGAGCAAAATTTTAGTCAAAATATCCACCGTAAGATGCTGGGATGTTTCTGTTGTGCATTTTAATGAGAAAAATACTGTTTGGGGAATATGCTATCCTAAAGTCTTATAGTTCTATAGATGTCATTTGTGATCTCAGGAAAGCTGTATCTCGGCACTTACGCCTTTGCAGATTATAAAAATAGAATAATAACTGCCACAGATTAATCTTACTGATTATATAGACTTAAATGATAAAGAATTGGCTTTTCTAAGGAAATGAATGATAAAACATGTTTTATCATTAATAATAATTTATCATTGGTTAAAATAATAGCAAAACAACTATAAGCTCTATTGTTATTTTAGTGTTGTTTTAAGTAATATTTAGAAAACTGTTACCTGTACTAGAATATCATTCCTGCTAGCTTATCAACACAAAAAACATAATGTTCTCTTTATTTTTGCATTAATTTAATAAAATATAATTACTTAATAAGAAAATCATATTTTATGTCTGGGATTACCATCTGTAAAGACTATCCCACATTCCTTCCTCCAAAAGGGAAAACAGAATTTTCTTCTAATGGAAGTCTCCCTAACAAACAACATGTTCAAAATGAATTTACTTAGTCAATAAACAACGTCCACAATGTTTATCTTCCTTTTACTTTCCTACATAAAATTTATAGGACCCAGTAAGTTCGGATTTTAAATGACTTGAAGATTAAGGTACTTACACAGAGAGAAAGTAAACACAAATATTACATCTAATTTATTCATGCAAATAAACTGAATACAAAAGAAAGTAGCAGCGTTCATATTTAGAATTTAGCATCCATGCAGTTCTCTCTACCAAACACCCACATCAAATCATCACCAAAAATAGTTGGTAAGTAATTACAACTCCTGGCCTCTCAAAGTAATATATTTTAATAAGTTGCCACAGTAATATACCACGGCTTTTGCCATTTTTTAGAAACACTGTGATTAAGATTGTTTCAGGCACAGTTGTTTCAAGCATTCAATGTTCCAACCTCAATCTCATCACCAGTTTGACCCTCCCTCCACAAATGTGTCGTCCAGTTCCTCACCATCCCCTAGCTTTTCCCATTAGCAGGCATAAACACATCTTTCATATTGTTACAACAAAGCAGCAGATGAAATTATCAAAAAGTAGATCAGTAAAAATCAATTTGTGATTTTTCTATCTCACAATGATGCTAGTAAAATTATTGCAAGGGTATTTTCTGGGATGATAAATACTGGTTGAGACTTCTGTGTTATTGATTTCACTCAATAGCTTGGTAAGCTTCAATGTAATTTTCCCATCAGAGATGCTATACTTCTAGGCTGTCAGTACTAAAAAACTGCGGTGTTGTGCAATTAACTGTTCCTGGACCTGTGAAGATGAACTTTTATGTGATAGTGTATGTTGGATATGGAGGTCCAGAGCCTATCTATAAAGAAGAAAAAAATTCTTTAATTTTTTGAGAAGGCTACAGAGTTTTCAGCCCTTAGTTTGATCTACTTGGTATGATTTGTCAGCTTAAGGGCTTGGTCATCCTTCATCCTTTACATTAATTTATCAAAATAAGAGTACATTGTATGTTATAAGAAACAAGCATGTACAAGTACAGGAGTGACATTTGTGTTAAAAAGTTCAAGATCTGGGCCCGGAGAGATAGCATGGAGATTGCTTTGCATGCAGAAGATCAGTGGTTCAAATCCTGGCATCCCATATGGTCCCCTGAGCCTGCCAGGAGCGATTTCTGAGCATAGTGCCAGGAGTAACCCCTGAGCACTGCCAGGTGTAACCCTAAAACCAAAAAAATAATAAAAAGTTCAAGATCTACATTACATTGAAAATTATTAAAATAGTGGCATATCACAATTCATATTTACAATATCCTAACATTAATGGTTAGAAAAATAAAATTGTATGTATTAGACAGTTCTGGGTATCTCAAGCTTTAATTTAATGTGTATTTATGAATAAATATTTAAGAGGAAATGAGAACGGACAAATATTTATTAGTGATAGAAGATAATCTGTTCATCAAGTGGTTGGTGGTTGAAGATAGAAACATATTAAGTCACTAAATATATACCTTTGCTTCCTCTTTCCATTATTT
The DNA here is from genome assembly GCF_024139225.1 of Suncus etruscus. Taxonomy (NCBI): domain Eukaryota; kingdom Metazoa; phylum Chordata; class Mammalia; order Eulipotyphla; family Soricidae; genus Suncus; species Suncus etruscus. The sequence continues at coordinate 8,744,525 of NC_064862.1, read as the reverse complement.
TAGGTCCTTGAACTGAATCCACCAAAAATAAAGTCATCAAAACAAGAATCAGATCATGCAGTCAAAACAATTCTCCTAGAATAATAATTCAAGAAATAAACCACGGTTTTGTTAACTCAAGTGGTGATATTGTATTCCACCATGCAGTCTATTAGGAATTTCATTGTAAAAGCTAAAGTTGAAAGCCAATTAATATGAGTACTTTACTAGTCATATTTTCCTTTATCATCTCACTTGTCTCTCATCACCCCAAACTCTATCAATTGCTTCTTTTCTGGTTTAATATATTAGCCTTTTCCAGAATGACATATGTAAAATTCTGTTTTTAAATATTCATAAATTTAAAATGGACCTTTTATGGTAGAAGCTGATAAGGTATAACTGATCACATTTATATAAGAAAAGTAGAACAGGCACAGAGACAAGGAAACTCACAGGACAGATAAAATCTGAGAGATGAACAAGTGAATAAATGGCAAGTTGCCAGAAAATAAATCTGAGAGAAGTCAGAACTCAGCATCAAACCTCCTTATTGTTTGATCTTCATTTCCCAACTTCTAGTACTATGTAAATAAAATTACATTGATTGATATTTATGATGTATAATATATATATGCTTACTGGTGTGTATACAAGAGAAAAAATGGTGAGGTAAAGCATACCCTTTCAAAAGGCCCTTAGAAATTACACCACCTGATGTTTAAGAATGAATATAGGACATCCTGGAATAGGCTTCTTATGTACAATGACGACTAATTAAAATTGCAATCTAAACAAGAATTATTTTCTCTCCAAAATCTTATGTGGGAAAATTTGTTACTTGGATTACATCCATTACTTGGAAGCAAGATATCACTTGTTAATTTTACCACCTTAACAAAAGCTGGCTTTCTTCTTTACTAAGAATAGTTATTTAAAATAAAGAATAGTTATTTACCCACACCCACAACCCCTGCCTGTATTGAGACAGGAATTCTAATTCTCTCACTCATTACCATTGCCACAATAGTTGTTAGTTATTTCTCTTACTGTACTCACCATTCTTTATGGTAAGCTTCATATAGTGGCTGGTTCTTCCTGTCCTCATCTCTATTGCCTCTGAGTATTATTACAATAATGTCTTTTATTTTTCTTAAATTTCACAGGTGAGTGAGACTATTGTGTGTCTATCTCTTTTCTGAGTTATAAAAAATTAAAAAAATAAAGATTAGCTATTCAATAGTTTAAATGTGCGAATATCTGCTGAAGAGAGTGAACATCATTATTATCTCACTTACGTACTAATATATAGGTGCTAATCATTATATATTAGTTTATTATCAATGATGGGTTTAGATAGAAACAAAATCAAACATTAAAGAAAAAAGTAGATTCATATTCAACACAAGAATCTTACTGTTTGAGTGAAGAGGCAGTGATGGTTGCAGAGAAACTTATTCTGGAGAATATACTTAAGAGTTCTCTTATTATGGAGTCATTCAAGCTCAAAATTTACTTTGAGGAAAATACTGTATGCTATACATACAGATCTTAAATGAATATACTGCTAATTAAGCATAAGACACCTCCACTGCCAGTCAAAAAAGAGCTTCAGCTGAGCTTCAACTGATCTTAGCTTAGAGCTAAGAGCTTAGATTCAGAGGCCAATCTCACCATTAAGTGGGAAGAAAACTCAACAGGAATAAATGAAAACAATAAGCACTGTGAATAACATTTTTAAAAATTGGATTTCTTGATAAGATTTTCTACAACTCATTTTTCTTGGTGTTCAGGAACTCAGAATAGTTTTATTATTTGCAAAAGAAAAATGGCCCACAAATAAAAACTTTTTGTATAAATTCTCTAGATAATAATTGACAGAAATTAATTCATATTAGAACCATATCCTACCAGTTGGGTGCAACCTCTCCAAAGAAACTAAAGTTATTAATATAAAAAACAAAGTTCTATGGTCAATGGCCATGTGTTGCTTTCTTTAAATATTTCCTCCTACTCTATGTGTACTATTTTATATGTCTCATCAGGCTTCCAATTTTAATTCTAATTTTCAATGTTTCTTCATTTCTATGAATATAAATTCTTATATTTCTTCATTATACAATTAATTGTTCATTATAATCACTCACCTACAAAACACTGTGTATTAATATTAATTTCAATAAGCAATAAAATAGAGAAATTCAATAGCATGTACAAATAAAATGACAACTTTATAACATTTAACTGGATGAGTTTCAACATTCACTAGTATTATTTTCCTCAGTGGAATCTATAATAAATATTAAACCCAAACAAGGAAGCATACTATATACTAAAAATAAAAAATAAAAGAATAAATGAGATAAATTTATTTATGGGTGCTTTCAATTTATTATATAAAATACTTTATTTTTGTGAAAACCAGCATCTAAGTCAGAAAAACAAGATAAACTTCATAGGAATGTTTTAAAATTTTATAGCAAAATGTGATAAAAATAATTTAGCATAGTGTCCAAAACCAAGTAGCTGATTAAGAAAAATTAAGTTATCTTCTCAATCAAAGGACAGAAATATAGACATTTGTATTACAAAATTAACTCTGTAATTTTTACTCTAGGAAGGATTGTAACTCATGACTAATTGGGAAAAATCTGATTTAAAAGAGAAGCTCAATTGCATGCAAGAGAATCACTGAATAGAAATCATAGCAAATTTGTTGGGACAGAGCAAGATCACAACAAGGAGTTTGGTTTGCATATGGCCACCCAGCATCTCATCTGGTCCTCCAAACATGCTGGGAATGATTTCTGAATTGTAAAGCCAGGAGTAGCCATAGCTAATTTCTCAATTTGGGATTTCTTTCATTTATTAATATATTAAAGCCAATCATCAATCTACTGATAGTTTTGGAAATATTATTTAGAGAAATAGTTTTAATGAATGATCAAAGAATTATGCTTTTTTTACTTTACATATATATGAAAAGGCTTCATCCATTGTACTAGCTATGTACAATTTAAAATTATTATTAACTGGTATTATTCAATATAATACTTAAAATTAATGTTAATCTTTATGAAATATTATTGTGATACATAGAATGCTATAACCCTTGACAATAGTTCATAATTACCTATAATTAATTTGAAAACATAGTTTCTCTTTGTCATGTTACCATAGATATTTGCCTATGCAGCTTTATTTTTGTTAATTTACAATAGTTTTCTTTTATTATTTATGGTTCTTAACAAGTTCAATTTCACATTACATTGTTACACTATTTTACTTAACATAGCAACTGTGGCCCATGACAGAAAGAAATAGATATTATTAAATGCAAGTCATATTATATAAGTAATAAGAAACAAATCATATATGTCTACTATAAGATGAGCTCTTTTACATATATCTAAAAGCTAGAATAGATTTTTATTCAAAGTCTAATTTTAATTTAAACTGAACAAGCAAACAGAAAAGTGAGATACTTTTTTGTGTATTAGCAAACACAGAGGTATCAATTGTAAAACAATTTACATGCATTTTATAAACAATTCTTTTGTACATACTTTTTAGTTAGGTGGAAAACTTATATTACATAAAATGGGGCTATAGAGATCTACATTATAGTAAAAGTATTAGAAAAGTGATCTTTAAGGTGTTTTAATTATAAAGCAGATGAAAACATGAGTACCAAAATCTCTAGTAAAACATCAATGTAACTCATGCTTCAAAATAAAAATTATATATATATATAAATAAATGAAACAATATAAGGTTATGTATTTGAAGTAATAAAGTTAGATAAAATAAAAGTAATTTTAAAATTACAAAACTTTAGTGAAGAATCTTAGTTGTTAACTTTGGAGTTCTAGTTTGTTCTTTTGACAAATTTTAAAAAGTTTCTAGTATCAAATAGTAACTAGGTACACAAATCTGATATTAATAATAAATTCTAAAACTTTAATGGCAAAGCATGTGATTGATATTTAAAACCAATTTAATGTAAAACTAAATGAAAGCTATGACACTCAGATCTGAAAAAGAATACTATAATACTACACTATATATAAATATAAAATACTATATTACTATGTAGTAATATGTATTTTCAGGCTAAAACTTTTTCCCTCAAGAAAAGTAAAATTTAAGGAGTAAGTCTCTAACCAGCTAGCAAAATTTGCTTTCAATGTTTCATTTATTTCAAAATCGTATTTTTTGGGGGGGCACACCCATTTGATGCTCAGGGGTTACTCCTGGCTAAGTGCTAAGAAATTGCCCCTGGCTTGGGGGGACCATATGGGGCACAGGGGAATCGAACCACGGTCCTTCCTTGGCTAGCACTTGCAAGGCAGACACCTTACCTCTAGCGTCACCTAGCCACCCCCTATTTCAAAATCATTTTATTACAGCCAAAATACTGGAGTTATCTGTACATAATAAACTATTGTATATATAGTTATAGGGAATAAAGTTTATTTTGGCAAATAATGTTAAACAGAATTAAAGTTGCATGCATTAGTCACATAACTCCTTAATTTGGTATAAGTATTGACAACATGTTTTGCTTTCCTGTGGGTCTGCTAAAGATAAATTGCTTTAGAAAACTGATATACTGAAATTCAGCTTTACTGTTTCCACTTACACTCTGATTCCAACAAAATTTTTATATGTTTCTTCTACCTCTCTGTCGATCTCTTCATTAAAAGCATCCAAATATTTTGACTTCATGTTGTAAACTTACTTTTCAGTTACCATTATCCTGTATTTTTTGAAGTATGCTAGTCATTTATACAAGTTATCTATGTTAAAATATAATTATTTCAATATATGAACCAGCAATATATTTATACATTCTTAATATAATATTCCAATATAAAAAGTCCTTTAACTGGCAGTGCAATTAATAAGTTTTAATTTATATATTTAATATTGAAATTATAATCAATAAATGTTAAATCATTTAATAGAGACATGATTCTAGTTAATATAGGGTTATGACTCTACCAAAGGTTATAAAAATATCTTCAAAGGATCTAAAAGCATTGCTTCAAAACATTGTTGTTAATATTACTGCCCTAAATAATTAAGATGTTTCTACACAAAAGGATTATCAGAGAATCAATTGGTTTTATTGTCAAACTTACGCAAAACAATAGACTTTCTTAGGCAAAGTTTACTGTCATCAATGTTGATTAGCCTAAAAAATGAAAAACCTTTAAATCTGATTTGCCAGCTTTATATTTTTAAGCAATCTGACACATTCCACCTGGTTCAGCTTTTCAGCTGCAACCCATGGATTGTTCCTCACTATATGTCTATGTTTGTCCGTGATGTATGTGTTAGCCAACTCAATCTGTCTAAAGTATGTCCATTATATACAGTCTTTCTATGTTGTATATTGTCCTTCTTTTATATATAACCTCTCATTCCCCCACCTCCGCTTACGCCTTACAAATACATTTTTAGCCTTTCACTCGATCCACCCCAATCTGTAATCCCTCTCCCCTTTAACCCTTTTAATAATCATTTCTTAATTCCTCAAGAACCTGAATGTTTTCCCCACCCCATCCAGCTGCCAACCAGCTTCCAAAGCGAAAAGACAGATTTCTAGCCAGCCTTACCTCAGACTGAGAAGAATCTGCCAAAGTCTCTGCCTTTAATTTTCTCTCAATGGCCCCTTTTCCCCCACCTCCCTTCTGTGAACTGTTGCTTGCTATCGGGTTGGTTCCTGAGAAGCTCCCAGCTACAGAGTATTTCCTGATATGTGACTGCTGGGAACTATTTTTAAGACTCCACAACCATGTGCTCCAGATTTTAGTCTTCTTCCAAACTATTTCAAAAAGACTTAAAAGGTACATGTATATCCCCTTTGAATATTTCTTTAGATTTGTTTCCTTAATAGATATAATTCTTTGTTTTTCTTTTTTGGTTTTTGGGCCACACCCGTTGACACTCAGGAGTTACTCCTGGCTATGTGCTCAGAAATCGCTCCTGGATGGGGGACCATATGGTATGTCTAGGGATCGAAACACAGTCCGTCCTAGGTCAGCCATTTGCAAGGCAAATGCCCTTTTATTGTGCCACTTCTCTGGCTCCAATATGTATAATTCTTATTGTCTAACTTATTATGTAGTAGAAGTTTTCCCTGTTCCTTTTTTTGGATCTATTTAGTAGGAAATTCTAGTTGATAAGTTTCTCTAGTAATTCATGTTAAACCCCGGATAACGCAATTGTGTATCTTATTATTTTTACCTGCATATGCACCAATAGTAATATGTGGCATTGCTCCTTTTTACATAGACACATTAAATGGGGAAATCTTATGTGTGCAAATAAGTTGTCATTTAATAGGAGTAGGAACACATAAAGTTTATATTTCAGTGGTCTTTGCACCCTGAACACTTGTCATAGTGACTGGCTTAGGTTTCATAAGATCAAATATTGGCCATTCACCCCTGAATCTTGGAATCCATCTATGGAACCAACTTGGATTTCTGCACCAACAACAGGAATATGACTTTCACCAGGGAAGGTCCCAATGCTGCCCTGACATCCACTTGCTTCAGGATGGGTTCGTATGACACCCTAACGACTTGGTAACAGCAACAGCCTGCTTTCAGCTTAGAGTTCTCTGTAATGCCATTTAATGGCGAGAAGAAACCAGAAGACACTCCATATCACTCTGACTTTGAAATAGGACGTTGGGAGGATTGAACCACGGTCTGTCCTAGGCTAGCTTGCACCAGGCAGGTGCCTTATGCCTTGGCCACTGCTCTGGCCAGAATTCTATTATTTTATGACCATATAATGTTTATTACTCAAGACAACAGTTTATATCAAGCTTTCTATGTATCTAGGTGTATAGGTACCTAAAAGTTATAGGTATTTAAAAAGTCTATTTATAAGTTTATATGTTTATGTTTTCCCCCGCCCCTCCCTTCATGTTTATGCTTTTCATGTGTATGTTCCTATTAAGCCAATGAATTGTAATAATCAATATATTTATTAAATTTAGAAGTTTCACCATGTCTCATAATTTTCTCTTTCCTTCCCAAACCGTAGACAACCACTTATTTATTTACAGTATAAAACTAAACATAGAACTAGAGAGATATTAGAGGAGTATGACATTTGTCTTACATGTGTCATATCCCAGTTCAATTTCTGGCAATACAAAGAGTCCCCCAGCAGATCACCAGGCATGATTGCTGAGCAGGGAGATATGAGTAAGCCTTGAACAGAGTTAAGGGTAGCCCAAAATGTTCTAAATAAATGAATATGAAATCTAAATCTTAGCTTTTTTACTTTCAAGAATTAGTTAAATATTAAAATTGTACTTTTTATTTTCTTGTACTTCACTAAATATAATTAATTACTTTGTGAGCCATATTTTTACAATTGTCAATGTTCAAGTAAAATCTGCATAGCCATGATATAATTCTTTATATTTACTTATATACTATCCATTTCACTTATCTTTTGGTTATCACTATATATCTAAACAAACATTTTATTTTATTTGTAAAATAAGTCAAAACCAACCACAATTTATTGAAAACAATTATTTTTTGAATGTTCTATGTCCTTTTGATTCCTATATATTCATTCATTTAGATTTCATTTTTTAGTTTCTATGGAATATCATGAATATAAGTTTAATCAGGATTGTCTTGATTTTGATTAATTTTAAGAGAATATAAATATTTAGCAATATTATCTTCTATTTTTTAAAGTAGTCATAATATTACAAAGTTTTCATGATTAAATTTCAGGCATACAATGTTTTATCATTTATCCCTTCACCATTGAGCACTTCCTTCCACCAATGAACCCTCAAATCTTTTACCACACGTAATTTTACATCTACAAAGTTGCTTTTTATAAATAATTTGTTGAAATATAATTTACTGTTGCTGATAGTTATTCATACATAACACATTACCACCTTTCAGCACCATTTTCTCCTACCATTTATATGATTCCCTCCATTATTGATGTCCCTCCCTGACATATCTCCGAGACCTCACAATTGTCATATTTCTTATCATTTCTCATGATCCATGTTCCCATTATTTTTATATACTTATTATTTCACTATGAGGGACAGCTTCCATTTTGTTTTTACTATAAAACTAGAGAACCTAGAAAAATAGATATATTCTTGGATTCCATTAACCTACCAAGGCATAACTGAGAAGATATAGGTCATACTAATGAACCTATCACTTTAAAAATATGAAAACTACAATCAAAATATCTATCAAAGGGGCTATAATATAGCAGGTAAGGACTTGCTTTGCACAGGGCCAACCTACGTTTTATCCTTAGAGCTCCATGAGTGATTACTGAATACAGGAATAACACCTGTGCACTTCCAGGTGTATCCCCAAAACAAAAATAAATACAAAACATCTGCCCCAAAATAAAAGCCCAGGCCCAAGTGGATTTATGGGTGAGGTCTTTCAAAACTTTAATGAAGAATCACTGCCAATCTTTTTCAGGATCTTCCAGGAAACTGAAGAAACTGAAACACCAAGTACTTTTTTGAAACAAACATCACCCATCTGAAGCAGACAGCTATATCACATACAAAAAGAGAGAGAACTGCAGATCAATGCCCCTGATGCAAAGATTCTCAAAACATTCTAGAAAAATAAATTCAAAAATACATTAAAAATCATTGACATAAGTGGGATTCATTCTGAGGATACAAGGGTAATTTAACAGAACCAGGTCAATCAACAATATATATAATATATATGTATATGTATATCAGTAAAAGAAAAAACAAAAATGAGGTGGCATCATTGGTCACAGAGAAAGCATTTGAAAAGATTCAACACTCATTCCTGATAAAAATTCACAACAAAATGGAATTAAAGGAACTATCTACAACATAATAAAAAACATTTACAACAAAGCCATAGCAAATATACTCAAAGGAGGGAAAAAAAGTTAAACCCTTCTGTGTAACAAGATGTTTGCTTATTTTAACCACTTCTAGTCAATATAGAGTGGAAGTAATTGTCATAACAATTAGTAAGAGAAAGGTATTAAGGGCATCCAGACAGGAAAGGAAGAAATCAAGCTCTTCCCATATGCAGATAACATGCTATATTTAAAAAATTCTAAAGACTCTAAAAAAGAAACTCATAGAAACAACAGATTTGTATAATAATAGTAAAGCAAGTTACAAATATGCAAAAGTCATGATTTTCTTACATGCAAATGGTGAAAGAGAAGAGTGATTTCAAAATTGTTTCTCAGCAAACCAAATAACTTGAAGTCAGCTTTTCTAAGGAAGTGAAAAACATCTAAAAATAAAAGTACAAAAGACTACAAAACACTACAGGAGGGAAATTTGGGACATTGGTGATGGGAATGTTGCACTGGTGATGGGTGGTGTTCTTTACATGACTGAAACCCAAAAACAATTATGTATGTAATAAAGTTGTTTAAATAAAAAATAAATAAATAAATAAAAAAGAAATAAAGGAGGCCCAGAGAAATAGAAACAAATAGAATTGGAATGTTTAATATAATCAAAATGGAAATTCTACCAAATCATTTTACAGATTTAATGCTGTTCCTATAAAGATAATCATAAAAATTTTCAAAGAAAGAAAGAAATCAAACACTCTTGAAAGTTCTTTGAAACAATATACTCAACCCTATACCCCAAAAGCTAAAACAATCCTTGGGAAAAAAGAAGGAAGACATTATTTTTTTCAAACTTATCTCCTAGCTATTATCCAATTTCACCACATGTAAGTTTAGTTGTAGGTTAGCTTTAAGATTTATGTGGATGTCATTTAACATATTAAGGAGGTCAGAAAATCATTTTAATTCTGTGTGTTTTTGTATTGGTTAACAAGACTAAACTGTAGAACTAAGTCTTTATATTTTTTCCAAATATTTGCTACTATATCATACCTACAAGAGATTATATCCACTGCGGATTTGGAATCATGTTAAATACTGTTAATCTTATATATTTTTCTAATGAACATATAATTCCCTTATTCAGTTCCTTGTCATAGTTAATAACATTGAATTTTCAATGTAAATGCAGCCTTAAATTTCTGGGACAAATCCTATGTGATTAGACTGTCATGTATTTTTCTATTCCTATGAAATTTAAGGGCTTAATTTTTGTTAATATTTATTGCATGTATGCAAGGAAATTCAGTGGAAGATAATTTATCTCAAGTGTTCTTTTAACTCTCATTATGGGATTGATAGAACATACTATAAAGTATTCATGTTTCTTAATTTTTAAAAAAAAAATTGCTGGAATAAAAAGAAATGTCAGCAGGCCAATAGCATTCTCTGCATCTAAGAGAATCAGTTAAAGCATAAGTCTCTAGCTGCCAGAAGTGACCCCTCAAATCTCCAGTATCGAACTGGGAGAAGGCCCTGAGCACCGCTGGGTTAGGCCTAAGGAAACAAAAATATAAAAGGTAAAATACCCATTTAAAATTAGCATTTTTTGTTATTGCAATAAATATTTATATATTGTTAATGCAAATATGGCCTCAAAACAACAATAAATCAACTTATAAACATTGATCATATGGCTAAAAAGGGATCTATTTTGGTAGTTAGTATTTGACACAAGTCAACTATTTTCATGAATTAAATCAAAGAGCAAATAATAACATAAAACACATAATTATTAGATTTTTTAAAAAATCAACACAGCAAATAGGGTGTTTGCCTTGCATGCAGCCAAGTTGGGACTGACCCAGTTTTAATCTCTGGCATCCCATATGGTCCCCCAAGTCTGCCAGGAATGATTTCTGAGCTCAGAGCCCAGTATAACTCTTCAGTGTCACTGGGTGTGGCCAAAAGACAAAAATAAACAAATAAATAAATAAAAGTTAAAATGCAATAAATATATGTTAAGATGTGTGAATAAATACATATTATAATTGTAATTATAGGATGGATTGCTATTTTATTCCCTGGTGTCCCATTAGGTCCCACAAGCAGTAGCAATTTCTGAGTGCAAATTCAGGAGTAACCCCTGAGTATCACATGGTGTGGCCCAAACCCCCTGCCCCAAATTATACTTTCCTTTTATTATTGGTATTTGGCTGTTTATAGAGTGCCTTTTTTTCTGTTTTTGGGTCACACCCGGCAGCACTCAGGGGTCACTCTTGGCTCTATGCTCAGAAATCGCTCCTGGCAGGCTCAGGGGACCATATGGGATGCCAAGATTCAAACCAATGACCTTCTCTGGCCCCTATAGAGTGCTTTTTATGAAAATAAAACTCACCACTGGTGTAGTAATGTAATAAAAATTATAAAAATTTTTAGAATATCACGTTCACTAGTTATGTCTATTTTAATTTCTTTTTAGGGAACCTTTTTGCTTTAAATCATTTTTAACTCTAGTATGATTGAATTATCAAGTTCTCAGCTAATGAAGGGATTTTTATTTATTAGTTTCTTTCTACTTATAAACAGTGATCAAAATTTATTCAGAAAGAGGCTGATAACTCTATGAAGATTGCATATTGGGAAATAAGAGTTATTATTAAGAAGCATATTCTTGATGTTAAGTATTTTTGAGACTATTATAAGAGTTACCATGGGTACAATATTCACAAAAGAGTTTGATGGCTCTCTAGAGATTGCATAAGGGAAATAAGATTTTTATTAAGTAACAATTTCTTGAAATGTTTAAGGATATTTGAGCTAGAATAACAATTACCAGAGGTACAATGTTTGATGTGTATTCCAAAAGATTTTAAAATGGAATTTAATAACCATTAAATTGCTTTCAAAATTATTTAGAGTTTTTGCTTTCAAAACTGAGGAGGTAAAATATGTATGATTGTTATATATAATAAAAATATTTATATTGTTACCCAATACTCCTTATGAGATATGTTATAGAAAATAAAATCAGTGATTTTATTTGTAGAAACAAATATGTAGAACCTGGTGAATAGAGCGACCACAATGAGGATAAACTTTTCTGGAACAAAAGTGAATGGAGCTGTAAGGTGGTGGGAATAAAACTGGTGATTTGAACATATTTAGCTGCATAAATTCACCCCTCTTATGAAACTGAATTGAGTGTGAACTAGTGTGAGAGTAAGAAACTATTTGGAGTTGTATATTTAGTAAAATGACACATTTTTAATATGTAGAAAGTATATGAACACCCATAGATTCTTATATAAAAAATGTAGAAAAAATTCCCCCTTTTCTGACAAGAGAAGAGAAAGCAAAGGTTTTGAAATAAAGTGTCTCACATAAAATAACTTAGCCTATTATCCCAAGTAACAGATTTTGTCAAAGGCCTGTTCCATTCATCTGATAGAGTGCTCCTTCTACTTTCAACCAGAGATTTTTCTTTTTTGTTGTTGTTGTTTTTTGGTCACACCCAATGATGCTCAAGTATTATTCCTGACTATGTGCTCAGGAATTGCTCCTGGCTTGGAGGACCATATAGGATGCCAGGGGATCCAACCGAGGCCTATCCTAGGTTAGGTCATGCAAGACAGATGCCCTACCTCTTGTGCCACCACTCTGGCCCCAAGAGAGAGGATTTTTCTTAATTCTTCCTAAGATACACTTTAAAGGCCATCGACTACGATTATAAAACTACACAGTGAATGAGACCAATCCCTGAATTATTGAATGCTTTTTCTCCTCCCAATCACACCTTTAGAGTAAAGGGATTTCAATAATTCCTCCAGGAATCATTATTGAGCACAGAACTAAGACTAAGCCTGCACACTAAGAATCTGACCCAATTTCACCTCACAAAACACCCCAAAATATCATATTAAATTATCGAGATTATACAGTGGTTAAGGCACTAATATTCTATGTACCTAATTCTGGGTACCATACCCAGCACCGTAGATAGTCCTCTTGAGCTCTGCCAGGAGTAATCCTTAAACACACCTTAAACAATAAGCCCTAAGCTTATTAAACCCCCCCCCAAAAAAAAAACAAAATACAAAAAAAATCTCATTACAAATAAAAAGTGAAAAGACAAAACAATTTATTAAGAAGCAAAACAATAAACTGGAGAGATAGCACAGGTGTAAGGCATATGCCTTGCACAAGGCCTACCCAGGGAACTTGGATTCAATAAGGTTCTCCAAAGCCAGGAGTAATTTCAAAGCACATAGCCAGGGGTAACCCCTGACTGTCATCGGGTGTGGCCCCAAAACCAAATAAAAACAAAAACAAATTAGTCTAGAAAAAAGTGAAACATTTGATACTTAGACCTATAACAAACACTCATTACAGTCAACGTAAAAACTGTATGAGCTTAAAACCTCAAACTAAGGGCTTCATGACTTAGAGTTTACTTGTTTACTTATCTGTAGATCAAGTCTAAATTTTTTTTCAAAATAATGACAGATGTCAATCTACAATCCCAGAAATCTCAAAAAATCATGAACATGAAATCTAATTGAGATAATTCATATTTCAAAAAATAGACAACTTGAAATACTGAAAAAAGTCAGAGGAAGTAAAAAATACTTTGGATATTGGTAGAACAGGGTTAAAATTGAGATTCATGACAGAAAATATGTAAGCAAGATGAGAATGGACTTAAATGTTCGAGGAATAAATCAACATTTAGTATATGATAACCAAATAATTATCATTCAAAAATATAGAAAACTAAAATTTTTATCTGATAGACCAAACTTAATTAACTTTATTGCAACAAACTTGTTCTTTAAACAACATTAAAATTTATTGATTAAAGTGAGGGAATATTTGTTCAAAGATTCAGATCAGATCTAGATAAGCAAAAACAAATAAAGAAGAATTAATTGATGTTCAAGGCAATAATAGTAACAACATATTAGGTGACTATAGAAAGTGAAGTTAGTTACAAAATTTCTAAGTAAAAACACAAGAAGGGTAAGTAATTTTTAAATGCTAATAAAATATGTAGAAGAATAATTATTGCAAGTAAATTTTCAAAATAAATTATTTAACTATATTTTGAAAGAATATTTATTGTAAATATTTTAAGGTCTAGAAAACTAATGTAAATATAATAATAACTAGTATGTTGACAGTGGGAACATAAAGTAATGTAAATATTCAGTTAAAACCTAAAGAAAGTGTTGAAAGGATGTACTGAATGTAAGGCGCTGGCTTTGCACATGGCTGACCCATTTAACTTATTTTCACCACTTGTAAAAAGCACATAATTTACAATAGCTAAGTCAAGAAATCAATCCAAATGACAAGGGTAGATGACTTGGTAAAAAGAAAATGTTTCTTTTTGAGGGAGAAACTATTCACTCAATACCCATCAGACAAGGGTCTAATCTCCAAAATATACAAGGCACTGACATAAATTTACAAGAAAAAAACATCTAATCCCATCAAAAAATGGGGAGAAGAAATGGACAGACACTTTGACAAGGAAGAATAACAAATGGCCAAAAGACACATGAAAAAATGCTCCACATCACTTATCATCAGGGAGATGCAAATCAAAACAACTATGAGGTACCACCTCACATCCCAGAGATTGGCACACATCACAAAGAATGAGAACAAACAGTATTGGCGGGGATGTGGAGAGAAAGGAACTCTTATCCACTGCTGGTGGGAATGCCGTCTAGTTCAACCTTTATGGAAAGCGATATGGAGATTCCTCCAAAAACTGGAAATCGAGCTTCCATACGACCCAGCTATACTACTCCTAGGAATATCCCCTAGGAACACAAAAATACAATACAAAAACCCCTTCCTTACATCTATATTCATTGCAGCACTATTTACCATAGCAAGACTCTGAAAACAGCCAAGATACCCTTCAACAGATGAATGGCTAAAGAAACTGTGGTAGATATACACAATGAAATATTATGCAGCTGTCAGGAGAGATGAAGTCATGAAGTTTTCCTTTTTTTTTTTTTTTACCAGTGCAACATTCCCATCACCAATGTCCCAAGTCTCCCTCCTCCCCACCCGACCCCCGCCAGTACTCTAAACAGGTTCTCAATTTCCCTCATACATTCTCATTATTAGGACAGTTCAAAATGTAGTTATTTATCCAACTAAACTCATCACTTTTTGTGATGAGCTTCCTGAGGTGAGTTGGAACTTCCAGCTCTTTTCTCTTTTGTGTCTGAAAGTTATTATTGCAAGAATGTCTTTCATTTTTCTTAAAACCCATAAATGTGTGAGACCATTCTGCGTTTTTCTCTCTCTCTCTGACTTATTTCACTCAGCATAATAGATTCTGTGTACATCCATGTATAGGAAAATTTCATGACTTCATCTCTCCTGACAGCTGCATAATATTCCATTGTGTATATGTACCACAGTTTCTTTAGCCATTCGTCTGTTGAAGGGCATCTGGGTTGTTTCCAGAGTCTTGCTATGGTAAATAGTGCTGCAATGAATATAGGTGTAATGAAGGGGTTTTTGTATTGTATTTTTGTGTTCCTAGGGTATATTCCTAGGAGTGGTATAGCTGGATCGTATGGGAGCTCGATTTCCAGTTTTTGGAGGAATCTCCATATCGCTTTCCATAAAGGTTGAACTAGATGGCATTCCCACCAGCAGTGGATAAGAGTTCCTTTCTCCCCACATCCCCGCCAACACTGTTTATTCTCATTCTTTGTGATGTGTGCCATTCTCTGGGGTGTGAGGTGGTATCTCATCGTTGTTTTGATTTGCATCTCCCTGATGATTAGTGATGTGGAGCACTTTTTCATGTGTCTTTTGGCCATCTGTATTTCTTCTTTGTCAAAGTGTCTGTTCATTTCTTCTCCCCATTTTTTGATGGGATTAGATGTTTTTTTCTTGTAAAGTTCTGTCAGTGCCTTGTATATTTTGGAGATTAGCCCCTTATCTGATGGGTATTGGGTGAATAGTTTCTCCCACTCAGTGGGTGGCTCTTATATCTTGGGCACTATTTCCTTTCAGGTGCAGAAGCTTCTCAGCTTAATATATTCCCATCTGTTAATTTCTGCTTTCACTTGCTTGGAGAGTGCAGTTTCTTCCTTGAAGATGCCTTTAGCCTCAATGTCCTGGAGAGTTTTACCTACGTATTGTTCTATATATCTTATGGTTTTGGGGCTGATATCAAGGTCTTTAATCCATTTGGATTTTACCTTCGTACATGATGTTAGCTGGGTGTCTAAGTTCAATTTTTTGCAAGTGGCTACCCAGTTGTGCCAACACCACTTGTTGAAGAGGCTTTCTTTGTTCCATTTAGGATTTTTTGCTCCTTTATCAAAAATTAGGTGATTGTATGTCTGGGGAACATTTTCTGAGTATTCAAGCTTATTCCACTGATCTGAGGGCCTGTCCTTATTCCAATACCATGCTGTTTTGATAACTATTGCTTTGTAGTAAAGTTTAAAGTTGGGGAAAGTAATTCCTCCCATATTCTTTTTCCCAATGATTGCTTTAGCTATTCGAGGGTGTTTATTGTTCCAAATAAATTTCAAAAGTGCGTGGTCCAATTCTTTGAAGAATGTCATGGGTATCTTTAGGGGGATCGCATTAAATCTGTACAGTGCTTTGGGGAGTATTGCCATTTCAATGATGTTAATTCTGCCAATCCATGAGCAGGGTATGTGCTTCCATTTCTGCGTGTCCTCTCTTATTTCTTGGAGCAGAGTTTTATAGTTTTCCTTGTATAGGTCCTTCACATTTTTAGTCAAGTTGATTCCAAGATATTTGAGTTTGTGTGACACTATAGTGAATGGAGTTGTTTTCTTAATGTCCATTTCTTCCTTATTAGTATTGGTGTATAGAAAGGCCATTGATTTTTGTGTGTTAATTTTGTAGCCTGCCACCTTGCTATATGAGTCTATTGTTTCTAGAAGCTTTTTGGTAGAGTCTTTGGGGTTTTCTAAGTTGAGTATCATGTCATCTACAAACAGTGAGAGCTTGACTTCTTCCTTTCCTATCTGGATTCCCTTGATATCCTTTTCTTGCCTAATCGCTATAGCGAGTACTTCCAGTGCTATGTTGAATAGGAGTGGTGAGAGAGGACAGCCTTGTCTTGTGCCAGAATTTAGAGGAAAGGCTTTCAGTTTTTCTCCATTGAGGACAATATTTGCCTCTGGCTTGTGGTAGATGGCCTTCACTATATTGAGAAAGGTTCCTTCCATTCCCATCTTGCTGAGAGTTTTGATCAAGAATGGGTGTTGGACCTTGTCAAATGCTTTCTCTGCGTCGATTGATATGATCATGTGATTTTTATTTTTCTTGCTGTTGATGTTGTGTATTATGTTGATAGATTTACGGATGTTAAACCAGCCTTGCATTCCTGGAATGAAACCTACTTGATCGTAGTGGATGATCTTCTTAATGAGGCATTGAATCCTATTTGCCAGGATTTTGTTGAAGATCTTTGCATCTGCATTCATCAGCGATATTGGTCTGTAATTTTCTTTTTTCGTAGCATCTCTGTCTGGTTTAGGTATCAAGGTAATGTTGGCTTCATAAAAGCTATTTGGAAGTTTTCCTGTTTTTTCAATTTCATGAAAGAGTCTTGCCAGGATTGGTAGTAGTTCCTCTTGAAAGGTTTGAAAGAATTCATTAGTAAATCCATCTGGGCCTGGGCTTTTGTTTTTGGGCAGACATTTGATTACTTTCTTAATTTCCTCAATAGTAATGGGTGTGTTTAGATATTCTACATCCTCTTCATTCAATCGTGGAAGATTATAAGATTCCAAAAATTTATCCATTTCTTCCAGGTTTTCATTTTTAGTGGCATAGAGTTTCTCAAAGTAGTTTCTGATTACCCTTTGAATCTCTACCATATCAGTAGTGATCTCTCCTTTTTCATTCCTAATACGAGTTATCAAGTTTCTCTCTCTTTCTTTCTTTGTTAGTTTTGCCAGTGGTCTATCAATCTTGTTTATTTTTTCAAAGAACCAACTTCTGCTTTCGTTGATCTTTTAGATGGTTTTTCTGGTTTCCACTTCATTGATTTCTGCTCTCAGATTTGTTATTTTCTTCTGCCTCCCTATTTTTGGATCCTTTTGTTGAGCACTTTCTAATTCTATGAGCTGCGTCATTAAGCTATTCAGGTATGCCCCTTCTTCTTTCCTGATGTGTGCTTGCAAAGCTATAAGTTTTCCTCTCAGTACTGCTTTTGCTGTGTCCCATAGGTTCTGATAATTTGTGTCTCCATTGTCATTTGTTTTCAGGAAGGTTTTGATTTCCTCTTTGATTTCATCTCGGATCCACTGATTATTCAGTATGAGGCTATTTAACTTCCAGGTGTTAAAATTTTTCTTCTGTGTCCCTTTGTAGTTTATATATAATTTCAGGGCTTTGTGGTCAGCAAAGGCAGCCTGCAAAATTTCTATCCTCTTGATATTATGGAGGTATGTTTTGTGTGCTAACATGTAGTCTATCCTAGAGAATGTCCCATGTACATTAGAGAAAAATGTGTATCCAGGCTTCTGGGGGTGGAGTGTCCTGTATATATCTACTAGGCCTCTTTCTTCCATTTCTCTCCTCAGATCTAGTATATTCTTGTTGGGTTTCAGTCTGGTTGACCTGTCTAGTGTTGACAATGCCGTGTTGAGGTCTCCCACAATTATTGTGTTGTTATTGATATTATTTTTCAGATTTGTCAACAGTTGTATTAAATTTTTTCTGGCCCCTCATTCGGTGCATATATGTTTAGGAGGGTGATTTCTTCCTGCTGTACATATCCCTTGATTAATACAAAATGTCCATCTTTGTCCCTTACAACTTTCCTAAGTATAAAGTTTGCATCATCTGATATTAATATGGCCACTCCTGCTTTTTTTTGGGTGTTGTTTGCTTGGATGATTTTCCTCCAGCCTTTTATTTTGAGTCTATGTTTGTTCTGACTATTCAGGTGCATTTCTTGTAGGCAGCAGAAGGTTGGATTGAGTTTTTTGATCCATTTAGCCACTCTGTGTCTCTTAACTGGTGCATTTAGTCCATTGACATTGAGAGAAAGAATTGTCCTGGGAGTTAGTGCCATCTTTATATTAAAGTTTGGTGTGTCTGTTGGTAAGCCTTGTCTTAAAGTATGCCGTTCAGTTTTTCTTTTAAGAGTGGTTTTGAGTCTGTGAAGTTTTTGAGCTGTTGTTTGTCTGTGAAACTATGTATTGTTCCTTCAAACCTGAAAGTGAGTTTTGCTGGGTGCAGTATTCCAGGCGAAGCATTTATTTCATTGAGTTTTGTCACTATGTCCCACCACTGCCTTCTGGCCTTGAGTGTTTCTGGTGACAGGTCTGCAGTAAATCTCAAGGATGTTCCCTTGAATGTAATTTCTCTTTTCGATCTTGCTGCTTTCAGAATTCTGTCTCTATCTATGGGATTCGTCATTGTGACTAGGATGTGTCTTGGGGTGTTTTTTCTGGGGTCTCTTTTAGTTGGCACTCTTCGGGCATGCAGGATTTGATCACATGTATTCATTATCTCTGGTAGTTTCTCTTTAATGATGTTCTTGACTGTTGATTCTTCCTGGAGATTTTCTTCCTGAGTCTCTGGGACTCCAATGATTCTTAAGTTGTTTCTGTTGAGCTTATCATAGACTTCTATTTTCATCTGTTCCCATTCTTTGAGTAATTTTTCCATTGTTTGATCATTTGCTTTGAGGCTTTTTTCCCAATTTCTTCTGCTGTATGTAATTGTTATGTATCTCATCTTCCAGTGTACTGATTCTATCCTCAGCTGCTGTTAACCTGTGGGAAATCTCAAACATGTTTTTCTTCAATTCATCTACTGAGTTTCTCAGACCTGTTATTTGATCTGAAATTTCTGTTTGGAGTTTTCTCATTTCTATCTTCATATTCTCCTGATTCTTTTTAGTTTTCTCTTCTATACTTTGTTTGAGTTCTTTGAACATGTTCCATATTGCAACTCTAAACTTCTTATCTGAGAGACTGACTAGGTGGTTGGTCATGTTCAAGTCATCAGAGTTGCCATCTTCATTCTCTATGTCTGGCACTGGCCCGTGTTGTTTCCCCATTGTCACACTAGTACTGCGTGTTTTTCTACGTGTTGTGATTGTATTCATCGGCTAAATGCTGTGCACCGTCGCGAAGGGGAGCGGAGCAACCTTGCTCCTCTGGCTTCTCCCTTTCTGGGCGTGTCGACTCACCTCCACGGAAGGCTCACAGGAAGGCAGGCTGGCAGATGAGCCGCACCCAGGATGAAATCAGGCCAAAAATGCAGGACAGCAGAGTATAGAGGCAGAAGTGTGCTGGCATCTGAGATCCAGCGAAGTTCAGTGGCTCCTCCCTTTCTGGGCGTGTCGACTCACCTCCACGGAAGGCTCATGGGAAGGCAAACTCCCCGGAAAGCTCACAGGAAGGCAGGCTGGCTGATGAGCCGCACCAAGGGTGAAATCAGGCCGAAAATGCAGGACAGCAGAGTAGAGAGGCAGAAGGGTGCTGGCATCTGAGATCCAGCGAAGTTCAGTGGCTCCTCCCTTTCTGGGCGTGTCGACTCACCTCCACGGAAGGCTCTCGGGAAGGCAGACTCCCCGGAAAGTTCACAGGAAGGCAGGCTGGCTGATGAGCCGCACCAAGGGTGAAATCAGGCCGAAAATGCAGGACAGCAGAGTAGAGAGACAGAAGGTTGCTGGCATCTGAGATACAGCGAAGTTCAGTGGCTCCTCCCTTTCTGGGCGTGTCGACTCACCTCCACGGAAGGCTCACGGAAAGGCAGACTCCCCGGAAAGCTCACAGGAAGGCAGGCTGGCCTCAATAGGAAGTTTTCCTATACATGGATGTACATGAAATCTATTATGCTGAGTGAAATAAGTCAGAGAGAGAGAAAGACGCAGAATGGTCTCACTCATCTATGGGTTTTAAGAAAAATGAAAGACATTCTTGCAATAATAACTTTCAGACACAAAAGAGAAAAGAGCTGGAAGTTACAGCTCACTGCATGAAGCTCACCACAAACAGGGATGAGTTTAGTTAGAGAAATCACTACGTTTTGAACTATACTAATAATGAGAATGTACAAGGGAAATAAAAAGCCTGTCTAGAGTACAGGCAGGGGTTGAGTGGGGAGGAGGGAGATTTGGGACATTGGTGATGGGAATGTTGCACTGGTGATAGGTGGTGTTCTTTACATGACTGAAACCCAAACACAATCATGTATGTAATAAAGTTGTTTAAATTTAAAAAAAAAGAAAATGTTTCATAGGGAATATTTTAAGACTTTAGGAAGAATCAAGTTCCAATTTCTTGCTATGCTCAGTTCCTGGATCCATAGCAAAAAGACTGTGTTTCAGCGAGAATCAAATTTGCCTGGTTTTGCAATAATTACCTGTCCCAAGGTACTGATTCCAATTGACAGAGAATACGAACAATTACTGTTCTTAAACTTAGAAAATATAGAACAATGGATGCCTAATTTCAATGCCCAACACAACAAAATAGAATACCATGTAGAAAAACTAAAATCAAAATAAAATAACAAAGAAATAGTGAGACTTTTGCTGGTCCCCTAAAGCTTAGCAGACATTTTGGGGCTTCCCCGGGCTTGCATCTACCTGAGAACTTTGATCCTCTCTGGCATTCATTCCCTGACAGCTTGCCTCGGCTGAGGTGAGTGTTTGGGTGCCGGAGTTGCAGATAAGGCTGACTACTGGGCCCCCTAGGCTCGGCAGACATTTTGGGACCTCCCCCAGCCTGCATCAACCTGGGAACTTTGATCTTCTCCAGAATTAATCCCTTCAAGGCATGCCTCAGCTGAGGTGTGTCTTTTCTGCTGGAGTTGTGGATAAGAGACTTTTGTTGGTCCCCTAAAGCTTGGCAGACATTTTGGGGCTTCCCTGGGTTTGCATCAACCTGGGAACTTTGATCTTCTCTGGCATTCATCCCCTGACAGCTTGCCTCGGCTGAGGTGAGTGTCCACCTAGCCAATGAGTACCACCACAACACATAGAAAAACCCACAGCATAAGTGTGACAATGGGGAGACTATGCAGACCAACTTCAACCATAGAGAATGAAGATGGAAACTCTGATGACCCAACAATGGCCAACTGCCTAAGCAGTCTTTCAGAAATGGAGTTTAGAGAAGAAATATGGAGGTTGCTCACAGAAATCAAAGAAAGTATAAATTAGAACACTAATAAAAATCAAGAGAATATGAAGATAGAAATCAGAAAACTCCAAACTGAAATATCAGATCAGATAACAGGTCTGAAAAACTCAGTAGACGAATTGAAGAACATAATGGATGAGCTTTCCAACAGGTTAAAAGCAGCTGCAGATAGAATTAGTGCTTTAGAAGACGAGATGCATAACAACTTTACACAGCAGAAGAGATAGGAAAAAAGCCTTAAATCAAATGATCAGACAATGGAAAATTTACTCAAAGAATATGAGCAGATGTAAATAGACGTCTTTGATAAGCACAACAGAAACAACTTTAGAATCATTGGAGTCCCAGAGACCCAAGAAGAAAATCTTCAGGAAGAATCAATGGTCAAGAACATCATCACAGAGAAACTACCAGAGCTAAAGAAAGCATGTGACCAAATCCTGCATGCCCGAAGAGTACCAGCTAAAAAAGACCCCAGGAGAAACACCCCAAGACACATCCTAGTCACCACGATGAAACCCACAGATAGAGATAGAATACTGCAAGCAGCAAGATCAAAAAGGGAAATTACATTCCAGGGAGCATCCTTGAAATTTACAGCACACCTGTCACCAGAAACACTCAAGGCCAGAAGGCAGTGGTGGGATATAGTGACAAAACTCAATGAAATAAATGGTTTGACAAGAGTACTGCACCCAACAAAACTCACTTTCAGGTTTGAAGGATGTTTACATGGCTTCACAGATAAACAACAGCTCAAAAACTTTGCAGACTCAAAACCAGCCTTAAAAGAAAAACTGAAAGATCTATTCTAAAAACAAGACAGAACAAAAAACACACCAAACTTCTACACAAAGATGGCAATAAATCCCATGACAATTATTTCTCTCAATGTCAATGGAATAAATGCACCAGTTAAGAGGCACAGAGTGGCGAAATGGATCAAAAAACTGAAGCCAACCTTCTGCTGTCTACAAGAAACACACCTGAATAGTCAGAATAAACATAGACTCAAAATCAAAGGCTGGAGGAAAATCATTCAAGCAAACAAAACCTTTAAAAAAGAGGGGGTGGGCCATACTAATATCAGATGACACAAACTTTATACTCAGAAAAGTTGTATGGGACAAAGATGGATATTATGTACTAATCAAGGAATTTGTAC
Source organism: Suncus etruscus (assembly GCF_024139225.1). Lineage (NCBI taxonomy): Eukaryota > Metazoa > Chordata > Mammalia > Eulipotyphla > Soricidae > Suncus > Suncus etruscus. Next base: position 8,721,317 of record NC_064862.1, on the reverse strand, counting down.
AGCAAGAAGAAATCACTCTCCTAAACATATACGCACCAAATGAGGGACCAGCAAAGTATTTAATACAATTGTTGACAAATCTGAAGAAGGATATCAATAATAACACAATAATTGTGGGAGACCTCAACACAGGCTTGTCAACACTTGATAGGTCAACCAAATGGAAACTCAACAAAAATATACTAGACCTGAAAAGAGAAATGGAAGAAAGAGGCCTAGTAGATATATATAGGGCACTCCATCCTCAGAAACCTGGATACACATTCTTTTCCAATGTACATGGATCATTCTCCAGGATAGATCACGTGCTGGCACATAAAACATAACTCCATAAAATAAAAAAGATAGACATTTTGCAGGCTACCTTTGCTGACCAGAAGGCTCTGAAGTTAGATGTAAACTGCAAAGGGACACAGAAGAAAAAATTTAACTCCTGGAAGTTAAACAGCCTCATACTGAATAACCAGTGGGTCCGAGATGAAATCAAGGAGGAAATCAAAAGGTTCCTGGAAACAAATGACAATAAAGACACAAACTATCAAAACTTATGGGACACAGCAAAAGCAGTACTGAGAGGAAAATTTATAGCTTTGCAAGCACACATCAGGAAGGAAGAAGGAGCTTACCTGAGTAGCTTAATGACACAGCTAATAGAACTAGAAAGTGCTCAACAAAAGGACCCAAAAATAGGGAGACAGAAGGAAATAACAAAGCTGAGAGCAGAAATCAACAAAGTGGAAACCCATAAAACAATCCGAAAGATCAACGAAAGCAGAATTTGGTTCTTTGAAAAAGTAAACAAGATTGATAGACCATTGGCAAAACTCACAAAGCAAAAGAGAGAGAGAATCTTGATAATGCATATTAGAAATGAAAAGGGGGAGATCACTACAGATACTGCAGAGATTCAAAGGGTATTCAGAGAATACTTTGAGAAACTCTATGCCACTAAATATGAGAACCTGGAAGAAATGGATAAATTTCTGAACTCATATAACCTTCCACGGTTGAATAAAGAAGAGGTAGCATATCTAAACACCCCCATCACTATTGAGGAAATTAAAACTGTAATCAAAAATTTGCCCAAAAACAAAAGCCCAGGCCCTGATGGATTCACGAATGAATTTTTTCAAACCTTTCAAGAGGAACTACTACCAATCCTGGCAAGGCTCTTTTATGAAATCGAAAAAACAGGAACACTTCCAAATAGCTTTTATGAAGCCAACATCACCTTAATACCAAAACCTGATAGAGATGCTGCCAAAAAAATATTTACAGAACAATATCCCTGATGAACACCGATGCAAAGATCCTCAACAAAATCCTGGCGAACAGGATCCAGTGCCTCATCAAGAAGATCATTCACTTTGATCAAGTAGGTTTCATCCCAGGAATGCAAGGCTGGTTTAACATCTGTAAATCTATCAATATAATACACAACATAAACAACAAAAAAAAAATAAAAATCACATGGTCATATCAATAGATGCAGAAAAAGCATTTGATAAGGTTCAACACCCATTCTTGATGAAAACTCTCAGCAAGATGGGAATAAAAGGAACCTTTCTCAATATAGTCAAAGCCATCTACCAGAAGCCAGTGGCAAATATTATCCTCAATGGAGAAAAACTAAAATCCTTCCCTCTAAATTCTGGTACAAGACAAGGCTGTCCTCTCTCACCACTCCTATTCAACATAGTACTGGAAGTACTTGCTATAACAATTAGGCAAGAAAAAGATATCAAGGGAATCCAGATAGGAAAGGAAGAAGTCAAGCTCACACTGTTTGCAGATGACATGATACTCTACTTAGAAAACCCTAAAGACTCTACCAAAAAGCTTCTAGAAATAATAGATTCATATAGCAAAGTGGCAGGCTACAAAATTAACACACAAAAATCAATGGCCTTTTTATACACTAATAATGATAGGGAAGAAATGGACATTAAGAGAACAATCCCATTCACATTAGTTCCACACAAACTCAAATATCTTGGAGTCAACTTGACTAAAGATGTGAAGGATCTATACAAAGAAAACTACAAAACACTGCTCCAAGAAATAAGAGAGGACACGTGGAAATGGAAACACATACCATGCTCATGGATTGGCAGGATCAACATCATTAAAATGGCAATACTTCCAAAAGCATTGTTACAGATTTAACGCTATTCCTCTGAAGATACCCATGACATTCTTCAAAGAAGTGGATCAAATACTTCTGAAATTCATCTGGAACAACAAACAACCTCGAATAGCTAAAGCACTCCTTGGGAAAAGGAATATGGGAGGCATTACTTTCCCCAATTTTAAGCTGTATTTGAAAGCAATAGTTATAAAAACAGCATTGTATTGGAATAAAGACAGACCCTCAGATCAGTGGAATAGGCTTGAGTACTCAGAGAAGGTTCCTCAGACATATAACCACCTCGTTTTTGATAAAGGAGCAAGAAATCCTAAATGGAGCAGGGAAAGTCTATTCAACAAGTGGTGTTGGCACAACTGGTTAGCCACTTGCAAAAAAGCGAACTCAGACCCCCAGCTAACACCATGCACAAAGGTAAAATCCAAATAGATTAAAGACCTTGATATCAGAACTGAAACTATAAGGTATATAGAACAACATGTAGGTGAAACACTCCAGGACATTGAGACTAAAGGCATCTTTAAGGAGGAGACAGCACTTTCCAAGCAAGTGGAAGCAGAGATAAACAGATGGGACTATATTAAGCTGAGAAGCTTCTGCATTTCAAAGGAAATAGTGCCCAGAATACAAAGGCCATCCACTGAGTGGAAGAAATTATTCACGCAATACTCATCAGATAAAGGGCTAATATCCAAAATTTACAAGGTACTGACAGAACTATACAAGAAAAAAACAACTAACCCCATCAAAAAATGGGGAGAAGAAATGAACAGACACTTTGAAAAAGAAGAAAGGCAAATGGCCAAAAGGCACATGAAAAGATGCTCAACATCACTAATCGTCAGGGAGATGCAAATTGAAACTAGTACGAGGTACCACCTCACGCCACTGAGATTGGCACACATCACAAAAAAGGAAAACAAGAAGTGCTGGCGGGGATGTGGAGAGAAAGGTACTCTTTTTCACTGCTGGTGGGAATGCCGTCTAGTACAGCCTTTATGGAAATCGATATGGAGATTCCTTCAGAAACTGGAAATTGAGCTTCATACGATCCAGCTATACCACTCCTAGGAATATACCCAAGGAACACAAAAATACAATACAAAAATCCCTTCCTTACTCCTATATTCATGGCAGCGCTATTTACAATAGCCAGACTCTGGAAACAAACCAAGATGCCCTTCAACAGATGAGTGGCTGAAGAAACTGTGGTACATATACACAATGGAATACTATGCAGCCATCAGGAGAGATGAAGTCATGATATTTTCCTATACATGGATGTACATGGAATCTATTATGCTGAGCGAAGTAAGTCAGAGGGAGAGAGAAAGACACAGAATGGTTTCACTCATCTATGGGCTTTAAGAAAAATGAAAGACATTTTTAACTGTATCTCAGAGACAAGAGAGATGAGGGCCGGTAGGGGCAGCTCATGACATGAAGCTCATCACATAGAGTGATGAGTGCAGTTGGAGAGATGACTACACTGAAAACTATCATAACAATGTGAATAAATAGGGAAGTAGAAAGCCTGTCTCGAGTACAGGTGTAGGGGGGTGGGGAGGAGGGAGATCTGGGAAATTGGTGGTGGGAATGTTGCACTGGTGAAAGGGGGTGTTCTTTACATGACTGTAATCATACAACTATAATCATGTTTGTAATCACGGTGTTTAAATAAAGATAAAAAATTAAAAATAATTGGAAATTACATTCATAAAAAAAAAACAACAAAGAAATAGCCTTACAAATAGTGATTAAAATCTGGATGTTATGCCAATAAAAACAGATCAGGGTAGAAGATTTGGAGGTAAATAAAGAAAAAAAATATCTGGTTAAAACCACTATCATCCTTAATAGTAGAAAAATCATATTCAAGCATGAAACTGAACTTATTTATCAAGAGACACACATGTGGAGATAACAGACTTTTCTAAACAAGTTTATATCCAGGTCACTAAACAAATAATGCAACAATCAAACTAGAATATTAAAGTTCTTTCCTAGGGGATATCAATATCCAGCATTGCTGCAAGGTATTCTTGGTGACAAATGATTATGAAGCATGTAAAGAAATTGGAAAGAGTGACCATTACACTGGAGAAAAATGTCACAAATTTCCTTTGAGGGAATAAGTTTGTTGGAATTTTAATCCACTATTATAAATAAGTTCTTATATTTATAAGATCATGGGTGTTGTGCTTAAAAAATCAAAGATAGTACTCTTAAAAAAATAAAAGTATGATTAAGTGTTGACAAATATAAAATAATGCTTTTTAAAAATGGAGGGTGTTCAGTTGGAGACAGATGATAGCACAGCAGGTAGGGCATTTGCTTTGCTTGCAGCTGACCCAGATTTATCCCTGGCATCCCATATGGTCCCCTGAGCTTGCTAGGAGAGATGATTTTTGAGCACAGATCCAGGAATAACACATGAGTGCCGCTGGTTGTGGCCCAACAAAACAAAACAGAACAGGAAATAGTGTGATAAAACAGATGCTTCATGCACATGAGGCCCCATTAAAAAGTCATCTAAAAGTATCTGTGGCCCTGGGGCCAGAGCAATAGTGCAGCAGTAGGACGTTTTCCTTGCACTCTACTGACCCAGGACGAACCTGGGTTTGATCCCCAGAGTCCCTTATGGTCCCCCAAGCCAGGAGCTATTTCTGAGCACATAGCCAGAAGTAACCCATGAGCATCACCACTTGTGGCCCCAAAACCAAAATCGAAGAGTGCATACACCAACATTCTGGAAGTCCTAAGACTACCAGCTAAAAGAGACCCATATAAAAACACCCCAAGGTACATCCTAGTCACAATGATGAAAATCACAGGTAGAAATAGATTACTGAAAGGAGCAAGATCAAAAAGGGAAATCACAAAATAAATAATTAGTATACACAGCAAATTTATCACAAGTCATCACTAAGGCCTTAAGGCAGTGGTAGGGTGGGACATAGTGAAAATAAACTCAGTGAAATGAATTTTTTCAATAATTCAACCAAGCATAACTGCATTCGGTTTTGAAGAAAGAATAAATAAAGAATAAGGATAAATAACATCTTAGAAATTTACAGACTCAAAGCCAACCTTAAAAGAAAAAGGTAAGACTAGTTTTAGGCAAGAAAGACCCCCACAACACACCAATCTACCAAAACATGGCGCAAAAACCCATGAAAATAATCTCTTAATGTCAATAGATAAAATGCACCAATTAGGCAGCACAGAGTTTCAAAATTGATCAGAGAAAAAAGGTTTTGCTTCCTGAAAGAAACATTTAATAGTGAGAGAAAAATATAGACTCAAAGTTAAAAAATTAGGGGATAATTCATCAAGCAAACAACTCTCTTACAAAGACTGGGGTGACCATACTAATATCAGATGACACAGATATCAGGCTTACAATGGTTACAGAAGGCAGGGAGAGTTATTTCTTAATAATCAAGAGATATTTAAAACAGGAAAAATCGCAATCATAAACATATATGCACCCAATGAGGGGCCAGCATAATACTTAAACAACTGCTAATAGATTTGAAGATATATAGCCATAGCTGAACTGGAGTATTGGAGCTCTTTAGCACCTCCCTATCACCTCTTGATAGATGAACCAGGTTAAAACTCAACAAGGATACACTAGTTTTGGAGGAAAAATGATTGAGTGGCTTAGTAGATATCTATATAATTTTCATAACTTAAAAGCTGAATATATATTTTTCTACTATGCAGATGGGACATTCTCCAAGATTGACAGCATGCTGTGCCATAAAAAATACCTTCATAAAATTAAGAGTATAAAATTGTAACAACTATCTTCTCTGACCATGATGCACTGAAAATAGAAGTGAATTACAGACAGAGAAAAAAACTTTAACACCTGGAAATTAAACAGCTCACTAGTGAATAACCAATTAGTCAGAGATAAGATCAAAGAAGAAATATAAATAATCCTGGAAACAAATGAAAATAAAGACACAAATTATCAGAATGTGTGGGACATAGCTAAAGCAGTATTAATAATAAAATTTAGAGATTTACAAGTGTTCATCCAGAAGGAATAAAAAGAATAACTTAATAGCATAGGTTAAGAAATTAAATAAGGAGAAACAAAATGAGCTTAAATTGACAGCTTAAATAATGGAACTTAGAGCAGAAATTAATGAACTGGACACCAAAAACACAGCCCAAAAGATCAATGAAATCAAAATTTGGTTGTTTAAAAAATGATTAATAAATCATCAGTAACCCTCAAAAAGAAAGACAGAAACTTAATGAACAGAAAGAGAAATGAAAAGGGGATATCACTACAGATAATACAGAGCTTCAAAGGGTAATCAGAGATTACTTTAGAGTCTTTATGTCACGAAGTAAGAGAATCTTGTAGAAATAGGTGCATTAAAGAGCATGTACTATCAAAACTTTTCAACAACCAACAGAAATATGAGAAATAAAACACACCCAAATAGTTTCTATGAAGCTGAATTTAGCCTGAAACTAAAATCAGACAGAGGCAAAAAAAAAAAAAAAAAAAAAAAAAGAGGATAATATTTAAGGTTATATTCTTTTTTGTTTGTTTAGTTGGTTGGTATTTTAGCCACACCTGGTGATGCTCAGGGGTTACTCCTGGCTATGTGCTCAGAAATCGCTCCTGGCTTGGGGAACCATATGGGAAGCCAGGAATTGAACCCAAGTCCGTCCTGGGTCAGCCTTGTGCAAGGCAAACACGCTACCACTGTGCTATCACTCAGGCCTAATATAGGGTTATAATCTTAAAGAACACAGACTCAAATATCCTCAACAAAAGTATAAGAAAATCCAAGACTTAATTTTTCCTAATAGCTATATACTTGGATGGATATGGATATTATTATCCTGAGTGAAATAAGTCAGATGAAGAGATACATACATAGAGTAAATTCATTTATTAATAGGATATAAGAGATAAAAAAGAAAGCATGGTAGTAATATCTAGAAACAATATAGAAGAGGGCCAGAAGCTTCCATGGTAGGAAGCTTATCACAAATAGTGGAGCAGTGCATCTAGCACAGAGTAGGGAACAAGGATAATTGGAACTGATCATTCTGGACAAAAATGGGTGATAAAAGGTGATAAAGTGATTTGCTAAACACACACACCTTCATTACCAATAGTGTAAATCACAGTGTCAAAAAGTAAAAAAGAAAAGAGAGAGAAGAGTAAAATATCTGCCAAGAGGCAGCTGATGGGGAGAGTGGGGCGGGTGGGAAACTGGGGACATTGGTGTCAAGAAATGTGCAATGCTGAAATATGGTATACATTTTATGATTAAAACTCAGTCACTGGGGGCAGGAGAGATAGCACAGCGGTAAGGCGCTTGCCTTGCATGTGGCCAAAACTGAACAGATCCTGGTTCAAATTCCAGCATCCCATAAGGTCCCCCAAGCTTGCCTGGAGAGACTTCTGAGCACAGAGCCAGGAATAACTCCTGAGTGCTGCAGGGTGTTACCTCCCCAAAAAACAAACAAACAAAAAACCAAAAAACTCAATCATAAAAAATTGTATAACCTTGGTGCTTAAATGAAGAAAAATTAAAAAAAAAACTCAACAGTGAACTTGAGATGGCAGAAGAATTAACTAAATTAATGACAAATCAACACAATAATTCAATCTGAAATTTTAAAAAATGAACACAGCCTTAGGGAATGTGGAGAACATTAAATGCAACACAATATACCTAATTAGATTACCAGAATTATCAAATAAGATGGAGAAAATAATTTTAAAAGATAGCAACTGAAAACTTCTTACATGTAATGCAAACATTAGTTTATTAAGATTAATTTCAAGGAAGATTAATTTTCAGAAATCATAAAAACAACCAACAAAATGAGAGGAAATACCAAAACTCTCATTGCTAATAAAGAATTTATATTTGAAAATGTAATTTTATAAAATATGCATTTTTATATATGTTTTCAGTTCAGTAACAAAATGATTATTCTGATAATTAAAACATGAAAATATGACCTCTCTCCAAAAGATACACAAATGGCAAAAAGCATCTAGAATGGAATCTAAAACCATTAGTGAAAATATAATCAAAATCATAATAAGATATCATTCATATCCATTTGGATTTTTTTTAATTAAGGCATATAAAGGAAAGAGTGACAGTATAGGGATTTGAATATGTCTGAGGAGGTCTATTTCTGGCATCATCTAGCATCCCACAGATGTCAGCTGAAGCACTGGAGTCCCAACAGTATTAAGATCCCTAAGCACTGATTGGAGTGGTCTCGGTGTCCTTAGTTGCAAAGTACTTTTACAGAATTAATTTCTGGGGCCCAAGCACTCAACTCTCCAGCCAAATTGGACAAGAATTATTAAGAATGGCTCTGGCCTCGGTGGCACAGTGGTAAGGTGTTTGCCTGGCACATGGCTGACCTTGGGCAGACCGCAGTTTGATCCCCCAGCTTCCCATATGGTCCCCCCAGCTAGGGCCTATTTCTGAGAGCATAGCTAGGAGTAACCCTAAGAGTCACTGGGTGTGGCCCAAAATCCAACAACAACAACCACCACAAAAGAAAGGCTCTGGCCTTCCACAACACTCTAAAACTGTCCACTACGTACTTCAAAATGGCAGATAATAAAAATTTCTGTTGATTTTGTAAGATAATTAAATCTTCAGAGAGGAATGTAAAATAGTGACAATAACTTGGGAAAACCTATAATCTCACAATGTTAAAGATGCAATATTGGCTATCACTTCAACTCTCAGATATACTCTAATAAGTTGTCAAAGCATTTTTGTTCACATACAAATTAATACCCGATGTTTTTAATGAATTATTTATAATGTAGTATAAATAGCATAAACATTCTAGAACTGTGAATAGATAAATTTAATATTGCATACTTACCCTTCATCTATAAAAATGAAAACACTATATCTTTTATTCTATGTTTAAGTCCTAAAATATCTTGCTAACTGCAAGAATCCCATCACACAACAATTCTACATGATAAAATTATATTCTTCCTCTAGGTCACACGTCAAACATGTCAAAATAGATAGTTCTATGACAACAACAAATACATAAGTGGTAACATAACTGAAGTATAGAGACAAAAGAAGAATAAACTATAAAAAGTACATGTTTATTTATAGGGTCAAAAGGCATTCTGAAATTTGAGTATAGTAAAAGCCATATCCCTCTCTATATTTAGTTAAAGATAATTACTGATATGCTTTAAATGAATGAATGGTAGAATATATGACTTGTATGCAAATAAAACTATTGCAAATATAAAATCCAGTAAACAATTCTGAAATCATTTAGACAGACATAAATATCTGAATAAACCTGATTGTAGACCAAGCGGACTTTATGCCAAGAATGCTGGAATTGTGCAGCTCCTGGTTGGCTTTATTTTATTAGGACAACTTTCTTTCATTAGCTCTACTTTCTAAGTTAACATAATTTGTGCTCTTATGTTTCTCTAAAATATGCCATCCTCTACATCTAATATCTAAAATCAACTCCCCCTACATAAAGTATTGCCTCTTTCACTTCATTCTAACAGTTCTTCGAATTCTATGACATTGTCATAATCTTTAAACTCAACTAATTAGACACTACTAGAAATATTGCTTTAATACTAAAGTATTATTATGAGATATTGTTCATTATTCTGGTATCCATTCTCCTCTAATCAGAGCCTATAATAGTGTGAGTAAAACATTTCAGAAAAGAATATATCAATGTTGGTGTATATTGGCTTTATTAAAGATAAAATAATTTCTGCAAGTGAAGTCATTGAATTTGAGGTAAACAGCACATTCACATAATTTTCTAAAATACCAAAATATGAACTTTCTAATGTTGATTTCACATTTCAGTGCTTATTTGAGGAGAGAACTGAGTTTTCCTATTTATATAGTTTTATAATGATAACTTGCATAAAATTTAGTATAAGAGGAAGCTTTAAAATTTTCAAATCAGTGCTCACTTTGACAGCACATATACTAAAATTGGAACGATACAGAGAAGATTAGCATGGCCCCTGCTCAAGGATGACACGCAAATTCGTGAAGCATTCCATATTTAAAATTTTTTTTCAAATCATACAGACATTCTATCTTTTGAGAAGAATAATGAATAATGATGAATATAAGAATATATTGAGTTTTTGTACAAATACTAATATTTAATATAAAATAAAAATATATTTCTTAAAAATTATCAAATACCAGAAGCTTGAATTTATAAGTTTAAAGTTTAAGCTATTTAAATATCTGGTACTACATGTTGCCCCAGGTTCTGGAAAACCTTGGCACTACAGGGTAAAGCAGTACTGCATCCATTAGCCTTGGCTTTTAGCTATGGTTTGTTGGCCAATAACACATATAAGATCATAAGCCTATGAAACATAGTTTTGGGAGACCACAAATAAATCATCTGTAAAGTATGAGGTATTTATCTTCTTTGGAAGTTTTGAAGCCTAGAATGCTGGAGAAATATCACAAATACAATGTGCTGGTGAGTATTGTCTTTGATAGCCAACATCACTTTCTTCTTTCCTTTTATGACACTTGACCAATTTCTATCACTTGCCTTGGCACTGTTGGGCATTATAATCCATATGATTATCTATAATTTGATAAATGTGTACATATGTGTACACATTCACATGTCCTCAATTAACGTGCTAGTTAAGTTATAGGTACTGCAACTTTCAAACAAAAGAGATTTAACAAAACCAGGTCTGGACTTAGTTTTGACAGTGTCAGGATAATTGTTTTGGCATAAAATTATAACAATATCTCATTAAAGGGAAAGACAATACTGCACTTCGTATGCCCAACAAAAATGAGTTGAAGCATTTCTCTAGGATCTTTTAGCTACATTTTATGTAGCCATAAAAAATAATATTCTGAGGCCAGAGCTATAGTGCAACATAGGGCGGTTGCTTTGCACAAGGCTGACCGAGGACTGACCTGGGTTCAATTCCTGGCGTCTCATATGGTCCCCCAAAGCCAGGAGCAATTTCTTAGCTCATAGCCAGTAGTAAACTATGAGCACTGCCGGGTGTGGCTCAAGAACCAAAAACACAAATCTTATTCCCATCTGGAGTATATAAAAGGTGATCCCTCCAGAAAGACAAAAGTCAGATTTGGGCCCAGAGCAGTGGTGCAAACGGTAGGGTGTCTGCCTTGCACCCACTAACCTAGGACGAAAAGTGATTCGATCCCCTGGCGACCCGTATGGTCAGCAAGCCAGGAGCCATTTCTGAGGGAATAGCCAGGAGTAACCCCTGAGCGTTATCAGGTGTGGTGTGTGGCCCGAAAACCAAAATAAATAAATAAAGGCCAGATCTTTACTATATATGTAAATCTAAAAGAATTTAAAATATATACATAAAAGATAGAGAAGAAATGAACAGACACTTCCTCAAAGAAGAAATACAAATGGCCTAAAGGCACATAAAAAATGCTCCACATCACTAATCATCAGGAAGATGCAAATCAAAACAACAATGAGGTACCATCTCCTGCCAAAGATTGGCACACATCAAAAGGACAAGAACAATCAGCTCTGGCGGGGATGTGGAGAAAAAAGAACTCTTATTTACTGCTTGTAGGAATGCTGTCTAGTCTAGCCCTTATGGAAAACAATATGGAGACCCTTCAAAGAACTGGAAATTGAGCTCCCTTAGGATCCAGCTATACCACTCCTACATATATACCTTAGAAACACAAAAACACAACACAAAAATGCCTTCTCTACACTTATATTCATTGCAACATTTATTTACAATAGCCAGGATCTGAAAACAACCCAGATGCCTTCCAACAGATGAATAGCTAAAAAAACAAACCTGTGTTACTTATACACAATGGAATACTATGCAGCCATCAGAAAAATGAAATCATGAATTTTTCTATATATAGATGGACATGAAAACTATTATGTGGAGTGAAATAAATTAGAGAGAGACACAGAACCATGTGTAATTTAAGAAAAATAAAACACATTATTGGAATAATAGCCAGAAATAATAGAGATGAGGACTGTAAAAAATGGCCCATGATATGCAGTTTACAACAACGAGTGGTGAGTTCAGTTAGAGAAATAACTACAATAACAACTATCATGACAATTGTAGTGAATGAAAGAAATAAAATGCCTGTCTTGCAAAAAAGAAAAAAAGAAAGAAAGAAGGAAGGAGTGAAGGATGGAAGGAGGAAAGGAAGGAAGGAAGGAAGGAAGGAAGGAAGGAAGGAAGGAAGGAAGGAAGGAAGGAAGGAAGGAAGGAAGGAGGGAGGGAGGGAGGGAGGGAGGGAGGGAGGGAGGGAGGGAAGGAAGGAAGAAAGGAAGGAAGGAAGGAAGGAAGGAAGGAAGGAAGGAAGGAAGGAAGGAAGGAAGGAAGGAAGGAAGGAGGCAGGGAGGGAAGGAAGGAAGGAGGGAGGGAGGAGGGAGGGAGAGAGGAGAGGAAGGAAGGAAGGAAGGAAGGAAGGAAGGAAGGAAGGAAGGAAGGAAGGAAGGAAGGAAGGAAGGAAGGAAGGAAGGAAGGAAGGAAGGAAGGAAGGAAGAAAGAAAGGGAGAGAGGAAGGAAGGAAGGGAGGGAGGGAGGGAGGGATGGGAGGGAAGGAGGAAAGGAAGGGAGTGAGGGAGGGAGGGAAGGAAGGGAGGAAGGAAGGGAGGAAGGAAGGAAGGAAGGGAGGGAGGGAGGGAGAGAGGGAGGGAGGAAGGAAGGAAGGAAAAAACAGAGAAAGTAAGAGATATTTGAGCATTTTATGTGTGGGAATTCAGTCACATATGAGTGACTATTTATAATTGGGGAATATAAATGATTAACCATTAGAACTATAACATTCTGACCTGAAGTTAACACTATATGAATTATCAAAAGGGAAGTGATAAATGCTAATCTCACTCCCCAACAATGCTGCTCCTTTTTTAGGAACATAAGAGCATGTATAATAAAAGCCAATATAATTCAGAGCAAATCAAATAATTTTGAATCATAAAATATAGGTAAGAACATATTAGTGAGATTACCATCTTAATAAATACTTGTATGTTTTAAGATCTGTACAATAATCCATTATATTGACCAACGTACCAATTGGTAAGTCAATTCCTCTTTCAGCCTGTTTTAGTGATTTTTCTTCTAGTGCAGGATTTATTGGCTTCTGTACTGTAGGTATTTAGAGCTATATAATCTTCTATTTTGTTAGAAAAACTTTCCTTTGGACTATAAGACTTTTTAGCAGTTTTTCACACCTCTCCCCTTAGGTGCAAATAGAACACCCTTCCGTTTCTGTAACAAAATGAATTCTGAGAGATCAAATATTCCTCTGAGGAAGCAAAATCACTTCTGTTAGTGAAGAAACTCTCTAAAAAAACCTTTTGTTTTCATTGTTTTTCAGGCTACAAAAGTAAATTAATGTGTGTATTTCAAATTACAAAAAAGTGAAGTAAACTAAAATGGAGATAAAATATCAGTACTTTATAAAAACATAGTCATTTTAAACTCTTATTACATGTCAGTTTGATGCACTTTTTTAAGAATTAGGTTATATGCTATGTCATACATTTTCTTCTGATTTCTGATTAATTTTCATAAAATCATTTTCTTATGTCAACAAATATGCTTGCAAATATAGAAATGTGATGTTTGGTAATTGTAAAATGTCCTATTGCATTGTAGAATTCTTTCTCCATTTATTTCTCATTTCCCCTCCCTATATATATTTTTTCAACTTAAAAGAACCTCCTGAGTCCAAGGAAAACTTTAGTGAATGGTATAATAAGCTCTTTGTCTAATAAGAAAATGATTCTGCACAAAGGCCTTTTCATTATTTTGTTTAGTGAAGAACATATGGAGTCAACCAATTGGTCTTCTAGTGAATCAACAAACAGTTTTTCAATTTTCTGATGTATTCAATTAGGCAGATCTTGTGTAAAAAAAGTTTGAGGCAAGGTTTCTAATTTCTAATCAAATCAAATCTAAGTCTAATTTTATTTAACTAATAGGATATATTACACGCATTCAAAAATAATCATGAAATAACTTTGATTTATTTATGCCACACTGCAGGGCATTGGATTCAGAGATTTAATGGACAAAGATACTTAAAGAGGTAACTAAAATGTACAATGAATGTGAACAATAACTAAGAATAACATGCAAAACACAATAAATTTCAAAGTAAAGAGGGCCAGAGATCTAGTTAAATAGATGTAACACATGGCTTATACACTTAAAACCAACCTAGGTTTTATCCTGGTATCATAGGAAGTAACCTTGGAGTATAGAGGTAGGAAAAAATCTAAGGATTACCAGGTATATCTCCAAAATAAAAAATACCAATTTACAAGAATAAAATTAAAATGAGGAGGGAAGAACAGAGTCAAAAAATTAGAGACAGTTTGGATAAGTGCATGGTATTGTGGCATACATTAAATAATCCCATTCAGAGAAGGCAAATGAAATAAGGAAAAAGAAAACATTCCACTAAGAAGAAAAGACTTGAACATGGAATAAGGAAACTAAATGATAAGATTGGAGGGGTCTGTGGTACTGAGGCCTGGATTTAAAAAGCAAATGTGGCTGGTAATGAAGAAAACCAGAAGTTAATAGTTATCTCCATTTTTGTGAGTTTAACTTCTATCATTTCAATACCCACATCTCTAATTAGATTAAGACAAAGCACATGGTCATTCAAAGATGAAGATTATTAAAGAGCAGAAATATGTATGCAGTTAATATTGGCTCTGACCATGGGCCAGAGCGATGTCATAAGTGATAAGGCATCAGCCTTCCATGTGCTAGCCTAGGAAGGACCATGGTTCTATCCCTTGGCATCCCATATGGTCCCCCAAGCCAGATGATTTCTGAGCACAGAGTCAGGATTAACCACTGAGTGTCACAGGTGGGTTTTTTTGGCCCCCCCCCGCCAAAAAAAAAAAGGCTCTGATCAGGTTCAAATCAAGATTTTCTTTAACAACTTGTCTTTAATATTATATCATGATACCTTCTGATTGTCAGATATTCCATTACCTACACTCTTCTGAACATATCTGAGATTTCTTTCTCAAGCCCTTTTAAATATGTCATGCCTAACCAACTTTACATATCTGCATAAATATTAGGTTGTTCCCACAATGCTGTCATTTATGCAAACACATATCTATCTAATTTCCTCATCTGCTTCTTAATACATAAGTTTCTTGACTTCAAATTTAGTCATCGTTTTGAAGGCTTTAAGACCAGAAACAAAGTATTCCAATATATACATAGACTAAACTAGAAAAAATAAGAGTGCTGAGAGGAACATTGAATTGTTATTTGACACCAATGTAAGACTTGAAAAAAAAATGATTTTATGCAATCCTTGGCTTCCTGCAAAGGCTTATTAGAAGTCCACAAACATAGGGAAAGGTTACTAAGAAAACGTTCCATAGGGAAGCAAGGATGTTAAGTTTGCTTTAAATGTTGAATTTTAAATTGGATTGATTTTTGTACTAATAGTGTAATTTCCAGGTATTTGTTTTAAAAACAAACAGTACTTGAAATGACTGCTATTCAACAGTAAGTTTATGGCTAATTAGAAGAGCGTCTTACCGATGTACACTAATGAGAAGGAGAGCTATTACTGATCTGAGTGTGAAAGTTTCAGGGATAACCTCGTAGAACACAGTAAATATATGTTGTTTACTTTATTTACAACAAAACATTACTCAAGTGCCTAATATGCTGGCATATTAGGTGAAATAAAAATCTCACTGTCTCTGTTACCAACTGCTCTATCAGCTATTAAATTTTATTAAGAGACAAGATGAAACAATTCTCTTGGGAGTAGGAATTAGTGTCTGCTGATGATCAGTGGAGTGAATACGGATGAGACAATAAAAGAGAGCCATGTTCTCAAGGAACCCCCCCCCCCCCCATGATCATGCCCATTGTGCTCTGACCTTGCCCTTCCCATTCCAAGCGGTACTTCAGGTCACTTCACATAAATGGATAACAGAACAGCTAAATGTCCTGGAGTGAGTGCCACAAGGTGCAGAGACAAAGGCAGCTCCGGGGATGGGTGTTTGAATGTAAGTTTTGATTTTAGGACAGAAAGCAGCCTCTAAGCCAGAGAGCAAAGAACCTTCCACAAAAAGATGTGAACTTAAGGGAAAGTCACATAGTCTGAACTTCTGTGGGATTGGCATTGGGGATCATGGATAGTGAACAAGAAAGGCAAGGGTGAACAAATTAGGGCAGACCCTAAATTGGAAAAAACTACTTAGGTAAAAGTAAGCAATTGTGAAGATGAAAGGAAGATTTAATTTTATAGCCAAAACACATAGTCTTAGTTTAGCCAAAACTAACAAGAGGTCATTTGAAAGGATTAGTTGTGTAGAGTCCAGCGGCTCATTTTTTTCAATTATTGAGACTGATTTGATTAACTTGGTCAGTTGTTAGATTTTTTGAAAATCAAAAAGATATGTTCAAGTTGACCACTAACAATTGAAGTTGGTAGTTAACATGAAGACACAATTAGAATATTTGGATATTATTTTAGAAACTGCTCATTTTCTGAAATTCTGGTCCATTTAAGAATGTAGTCCGTCCATCTAAAATCAGAGACCTGAGGGACCATACAGAGAAAAGAATAGAAACTTTGAAGTTGAACACTTATGACCTTAAATTTTAACAATGTCACTCAATGGCTCAATTTTCAACAAGTTACCAAGGTTTTGTGGCTGCCTATTCTTTTTCTATATATTTGGGATAAAATATGTACAGTGAGGTGCAAAGTGTTTTAGATTTTTCACTATATTGCATGCAGCAAAATGCCACAGATTTACAAGTATATTGTAGAAGCTATAAACAACTGACTTTTACTTCTTACTGATTGGAAACTGGCAGTTCAAGATGGTGTTGGTGAATTGCAAGTCTAACAAGAGGCTGCTTCCTCATTGTTGGCTGTCTCCTCTCCTGATAAGATAACATGGGGGACCCTCCTGAGCCTCTTCTACAAGGGCATTAATCTCATTCATGAGTTATAATCAAGATCTAATCACTTCCTAATACCATCAAGTTTTGTGATAAGATTTCAACCGATGAAATTTAGTAGAACACAAAATATTAAATATAAAACACAAAATGATTATTAAATTGCATATTACAAGCATCTTGAATCTTAAGGATATTCAATTTATCATGCTAATTAGTAGTGCCATTAATAGATTATTATTCTCAGTTTTAAAATAAAATAAACTAAAATATATAATAGTATATATTATATCTAAATATATAATATATAATATATGATTATATATTGTCATAAAGTATATTTTATATATACACAAATCACTTTATTTAAAGACCATGTATTACATAGGTGATCATAATACATTCGTTTCCAGGTAAGGGAAAATAATTTTTAAAAAAATGAAAAGAAAAGAAGGGAAAAAATTGAGTACAGCAACAAGAAAATTTGTGAACATTATTGTATCTTCCAATAAGTCATCTTGAAAATATTAAGTAAGCTTTTGATGCTGGTGACAATATTTTTGTTTTTGAACATTAGGTGGCTTCACATCCATTATGGCATCATAATTGTCATCAAATATGGATGACAGTATCAAAAAATTGAAACTGTCACATATGCTGCCTCATAGTCCAGAAATTCCAAGCACTAGTGTTGATACTGAAGTTTTTGTGGGGCATGTTTTTAACTGCCAGGCTTTCCTGTTGCAAAAAAAAAAAAAAGACAGTGAGACAGTGCCTGTGCTTAATACAAAAAGATCTTTGTGATGTCAGCCCCATACTGGTATTCTTGGAGTTTTAGCTCTCTCTGCAGAGTTGATTGTTGAAGTTGGGCCATTGGCAAAGAGGCAATTGTGGGTGATGAGTGAAGGTGGCAAAGCTTAGCATAGCATTGACTTGATCTGCCCTCTCCTTTTGTGATTGTTATATTTCAGCTGCATGGGCAATGCCCATTATTTTTCATAGCTTGGTTTACATCTTTTTCAAGAATAGAGTTAGTAGAGAGCTGGCTGAATGCAAATATGGTGACTATTTTTGGGATGTTTTTTCAGCTGCCAGGCCTTCCAGAAGTTTAAGAAGTTGGGGGGAGGTTGCCTGCATCACACACACACACACACACACACACACACACGCACACACACACACACACACACACACAATTTTATATGATATACCATGGTAAAAATTAAACTTATCTTTTTTTACAGTGAGAACTGAAAATTTGGGCCGGAATGATAGCACAGTGGTAGGGCGTTTTCCTTGAAAGTAACTGATCCATGACTGATGGTGGTTCAAATCCTTGAGTCTCACATATGGTCCCCCAAGCCAGGAGCAATTTCTGAGTGTGTTGCCAGGAGTAATCCCTGAGTGTCACCAGGTGTGGCCCAAAAAACAAAACAAAACAAAAAGTAGTCTATAAAAACTATAATGCAATAGAACAAATGTTTAATAATACTAATAGTTTTTAACCAAAATAACTTTTAATTTGAAAATACTTCAAAAATAAAAATAAATATCAGGGGCAGGAGAAATAGCACGGTCGTCATGTGTTTGCTTACAGGCAGTCAATCCAGGACTGAAGATGGTTCGATCCCAGCATCCCATATGGTCCCCGTGCCTGCCATAAGGTACTTCTGAGTACAAAGCAAGGAGTTACTCTGACAACCACCGGGTGTGACCTAAAATACAAAAATAAACAAATAAATAAAAAATACCAATTACTTTATAAGTAATTTTGTTTGTCTGGATTGTCACAAGATTTGAAAAAAGCTGAGTGATATTAATCAACTAACTATTTAAATTTTATTTTTGGGAGGGCCACACCCATTTGATGCTCAGGGGTTACTCCTGGCTGTGCTCAGAAATTGCCCCTGGCTTGGGGAGACCATATGGGACACCGGGGGATCAAACTGCGGTCCTTCCTTGGCTAGCGCTTGCAAGGCACACACCTTACCTCTAGCACCACCTCACTGGCCCCTTAGATTTTATTTTTTAATTTAGACTTTCCTTCTTCCCATATACAGATGAACTTTGATGTTCCTACATCAAATGAGTAAATAATTGTGTAACACTGCTTTAGCTAAAAAACAAGGCATTATCTCATAAATTTTATTGATTGCTACAGAAAGACAATAAAAGTAAGTGAGCAGCTAAGTGAATTAAAATAGACACAAAAGACTTTTGATAGAACTGATGGAAGTGGGGCCGGAGAGATAGCATGGAGGTAAGGCGTTTGCCTCTCATGCAGGAGGTCATCGGTTCGAATCCCGGCGTCCCATATATGGTCCTCCCGTGCCTGCCAGGAGCAATTTCTGAGCCTGGAGCCAGGAATAACCCCTGAGCACTGCCGGGTGTGACCCAAAAACCACAAAAAAAAAAAAAAAAAAAAAAAAAAGAACTGATGGAAGTGGTAGAAATATACTGAGTAAAGAAAGAGAAGGATAACATCAGAATGAATAACAAGCAAATAATGCTGAATCTATGCTGGTTTTAAAAATATTCAGACTCAGAACTTGGTGGATAAAAGGGCCACTATTAATAGTATGTACATATTTAAATGGCCAACAGAAAATAATTTAAGTGGAAATGATTATGGATGTTTTTATCAGCCTGGTTTTTATTTAGTAAAGAGAAAGGCAAAGGCATGTGATGTGTTTGGAAAATGAACTAAAAAGATGTGGACCCATTTAGACCTATCTGCAAGCAAAGTTAACAGAAATTACAGAAACATGTCTTGTATTGTAGTGACAAACATGTACTAGCTCATACAACTACCAGGTCATAAAATTACATACAACCTTGAAAATTTCTTCCCAACTCTGCCTTCAAAATTTACTTTTATCAGATAGTCATTTCTTTTGCCTCCTGCCATACCTATTTTACAAAAGTTAGCAATATAAAGCATAATCATGCGTGACTATAGACTCAGTTGATAAGAGCTTAAGCTCATTCACATCATCTCTTTATGATCTCATCAGTTATGCTTGGAAATGCCAGGACCAAACTAGTTGTACTTAAGTTGTACTGAATATGGTGCTATCTTGTAATATGGAGAGTCTTGTAGAACCACAATCAAATTCAAGACTTTTGGCATGTTAAACACAAACGCCATTGCATTGGGTCCCCAGGCCATGTTTATAATTTAAGAGTGCACCAAGTTTTAGTGTTTATAGCCCGTAATCTGCCTAACTATTCTCTTCTTAAATGTTTTCATGATTTTGGGGCCGGAGAGATAGCATGGAGGTAAGGCGTTTGCCTCTCATGCAGAAGGTCATTGGTTCGAATCTCGGCGTCCCATATGGTCTCCCGGAGCCTGCCAGGAGCAACTTCTGAGCGTGGAGCCAGGAGTAACCCCTGAGCACTGCCGGGTGAGACCCAAAAAAAAAAATGTTTTCATGATTTTAAAAAACCTAAACAGGTAATGACGATTATTGAAAATAGTAACCAAGGCCTTTCCTTTTCACTATGGCTTAACTTTACTTTTTATTAAATTTCATTTTATATGGTCACTGAAATTACAAAGTTATTCAGGATTGTGTTTAGGGCATACTCTGTTTCAATGACAATCTCTTCACAGTGCCTATATTACTCAGCCTATTACTCTCCCCTCATACCCTTATTTTCTTCCCATCAATTTGCTTCTCTGAGAGGTACATTTTGGGATGGGGCCATGCTTCTGCACCGTTTGCAGTACTGTTGCTGATAGTATTTCATATAAAATACTATCTTTCAGGAAAAAATTTATTGCTAATTCTCTACCACTTCTCATAATATGGTATTTTGACCTAGAAACTTTATCCAGTGATATTTGACATCTATTTGTCTTTTATTATTGTTGTTGTTATTGTTGTTGTTGCTAATTGTCTTCCCTTGCTTGCTTTCTTTAATGGTTCAACCTGAGCTTTCATTGTCTAGTTCAGGCATAGCCTCCTTTTTGAAAGTTGTCTATTCTTTTGTTTTGGGTCCACACTCAGCATTGCTAAGGGGTTATTCCTGGCTCTGATTTCAAAAACTGCTCCTGACAGGCTAGAGAACCATATGGGAAGTGGGTAATCGAATCAAGTCCTTCCTACATCAACACCATGCAAAGCAAACATCCTGCCGCTATGCTATCGCCCCGTCCTTAATAGGGGCAGAAGTGGGAAACCACATAGAATGTTAGGAATCTAATCTGGATCTAATGCATGTAAGGCAAAATTTTGCTATTACTTTAGCCCCAAAAGTAATCTATTTTTTCCCAAAATAATCCTAACTGCATGGTTAGGCTATCATTCTGATCAAATTTTATGCAATGCCCTTTCACTTCAGACATAGTCTAAAATGATATGCTATACTGGATTATATTTTAAAACAGCAAAAGGTGGATTATATTAATTTAATTAGCAATGGAAAAATGTGTATTTCTCCTTGTTTTCTGATATGATGACTTTTAATTTTCTCTTATTGCTTATTGTTTTTAATATGGATTTATTAGCTTATACAAATTAAAAAATAAAAGATGATATTATAGAAATTTCATACCTAAACCTCAGTGAATGCTACAAAGAACTTTATAATATCTTTGTATTAAACACTCAGAAGTAAATAATTTTAATTAAAATTAAAAATCACATAGTATTTGTCACTCTCCTAGCAACTGCTATACTTGCTCACCTCCATTTACTTTATTGAAATTAGGTTAGGATAGGGATCATCACCTATAATTTTAATGACTAAATCAGAAAAACAGCATAGAGAATCTCAGACCAATAAAGTACTAGCCGTAAATTCATACATTGATGAAACAATTTGATTTTATATCTGCTGAATCCTTTAGAATCAGAACTCCTTAAATGACTGCTATGACACTTGTCAAGCAAAAAATAATCAGCCAAATATTTGTGGAATAAATATTGAATGAAAGTATAAGTTCTAATATTTTCCTCTTCTCCCTAGATATGCTTCTCATAACATGACAGAAATAAATCCCCTGCTGGTTGGTTTACTTCAGTGATCAGAATTCTCTACAACATAACCAGCTCTTGCTCTCTTACTGAACTTTTCTCCACTTCAGACCTTGAAAAAAAACCATTTCATCTATCATCCTAGATCTGTGCCCTCTATTTATTCTGCTGCTCAATCAAAAAGAAATCTAAACTGCACAGGTATATTCTTTGAGCCAGCACATATTTTGGAAGTCAAAATTCTTCTGATGAATTTCTTGATGTGTGCTCAATAAGAATTTTAAACTACATCCTCAGTTAAGAATTTAAATAAAATAATTTTTAAAAATATTGGATAATCCTTCACAGTTAAAGTGAATTAGGTATAGCTGTGACATAGCTAGTTAATCTGAAGTCATAAAATTTGCAATGCAGAAAAGTTTAGCCACTTTGAATTAGTTCAATAAAGTCATTGAATTTCAAGCTAAAATATTCTTAAATTATACAGTCTGAATATTAAATTACTTAACTGAGAACACATAGGGAATGATTGCTTTCAAAGTCATTTTTTTTCCTTTTTTTTTGTTCTCTATATCCTTTTCCTTAATCTTGAGTAACCAAGGCTATATACTACTTACTACATTTCTTGTTCATTTTTAAAAGAAACATAGCATTCATCCAAAAATTATCTGTATACAAATTACACAGGCATACATACCTCAAACATCTATATATAAACACAGATATGTTACCAATTACGTGTTCCCACATAACCTGGTAGTAATTCAATGAAACACATCTATACTTCAATTTCATCTTATTCATTTTTATTTATTTATTTTTGGGTTTTGGGTCACACCTGTCGGTGCTCAGGGGTCATTACTGGCTCTGCAATCAGAAATTGAACCTGCAGGCATGGGGGGAACATATGAAGTGCCAGGATTCGAACCATCATCTGTCCTGAATACAAGGCAAAGCCCTACTGTTGTGCTATCTCTGTCCCCTTCAATTTCATTTTAATGGCACATCTTTTATATTCAATTTTAATCTGTAACATCAGATGACTACATCTACCATCTGGCATGTTTACTACAGTGAGAAATGCATACTTTAAACCTCATTTGAATGAACAAATGATAAACTCATTAATTTGAATAAATATAAAAAATTAGTACATTTGAATACCTGACCCTAAATCTATATTATTTTTAGTTAAACTAAATTTATTTTATAAAGATGAGTGTTTACCTGTATTTGTATTGTAATATGACATGAACTAAAAGAGCAGCAAGTTTAATTGCAGCCAAGAAGTTGTTCATTTTAAAAATATCTTTTAGTAATAAAATATATTAAATATTTTTAGTAAATAAAAACAAAACTTTTAAATAGAAGTTCTTCCTAAATAATTTTTTATAAAAGAAAACATCATGTTAATGTAATATTTTACATTGAAAACCTGAGATATTTTTCATATATGTAGGGTAGCAGAAAATACTAAAAGTGGCATGTCCAATATTTTTTACATAATTTCAATTTTTCCAAAGCTTTCTTTGATCTTTTTATTATTATTTTTACTTATTTTTTTATTTATTTTGTAGTTTTGATGAAAATCAAACCCAAGGCCTTGCCCATGCAAAGCAAGTTATCTTTTAGTGACTCATATCTCAGCATAACAAACACCCAAGAAAGACATCACTTACCCTCCCTTTTTCTTTTCCAAAGGGTTACTCTAGCTATTTATGTGTGTTTATTGTTCCAAATGGGTTTCAGGAGTGTTTGATACACTCTTTCAAGAATGTCATGGGTGTCCTTAAAAGAACTTCATTAAATATGTACAATGGTTTGGGCAGTAGTGCCATTTTAATTATGTTAATCCTTCCAGTCCATGAATAGGGTATGTGCTTCTATTTCAGTATGTCCTCTTTTATTTCTTGAAGCAGGGTTTAGTAGTTTTCTTTGTATAGGTCCTAATCTTTTAATAAGATCATATTATTTTTATTTTCATTTTTGTTGATATGGTGTATTATGTTGATTAATTTACATAAGTTAAATCATCCTTGCATTTCTGGAATGAAGCCTACTTGGTCGTGATGTATGACCTTCTTGATGAGGCTTTAGATGCTATTTGCTTGAATTTTGTTGAGGATATTTGAATCTGTTTTTTATCAAGGATATTGGTCTGTAGTTTTCTTTTTTTGCAGTATCTCTCTCTGACTTTAGTTTCAAGGTGATTTAGCTTAATAAAGACTATTTGGGAGTATTCCTGATTCTTCAATTTTAGGAAAGAACCTAAAAAGTTTTTATAGTAGTTCCTCTTCAAAGGTTAGAAAAAAATTGTTAGTGAATAAATCTGGGCCTAGGCTTTTGGTTTTGGGAAGAATTTGGATTACCATTTTAATTTCCTCAGTAGAGATGGGTCTGTTTATATATGCTAGATCATTTTGGTTTACCTGGTTTAACAGTGGAAGATTATAAGAGTCCAAAAATTTATCCATTTCTTCCAGGTTCTCATGTTTCGTGGCATAGAGTTTCTTGAAGTAGTCATTGATTACTTTTTGAATCTCTGCAGTATCTGTAGTGATCCCCCCCTTTTCATTTCTAATCCAGTTTATTAAGTTTATCTCTCTCTCTTTCTTTATGAATTTTGCTAGTTGTTTATCAATCTTGTATATTTTTTTAAAGAACCAACTTTTGCTTTTGTTGATCTTTTCGACTGTTTTATTTATTTCCACTTCATTGATTTCTACTCTAAGCTTTTTTATTTCCTTTTGCTACCTATTTTTGGTGACTTTTGTTAATCATTTTCTAATTTTAATTTGTGTCATTAGCAATTAATTTTGGCCCCTTCTTACTTCCTTATGTGTTCTTGCAAAACTATAAATTTTCCTTTTAGTACCACTTTTGGTGTGTCCCATAAATCCTGGTAATTTGTGTCTTCATTGTCATTTGTTTCCAGGAATGTTTTGATTTCCTCTTTGATTTCATCTCTGAAACACTGGTTGTTCAGTATTGAGCTGTTTAATTTCCAGGTGTTAAAGTTTTTCTTCTGTGTCCCTTTGTAGTTCACTTCTAATTTCAGTGCCTTGTGATCTGAGAAGGTAGTCTGTATGATTTCTATCCTCTTGACTTTATGGACATATATTTTATGGGCCAGCATGTGGTTTATCCTAGAGAATGACTCATGTGAATTGAAGAAAAATGTCGATGCCGTTTTCTGTGAATACTATTATATATATATATGTATATATAAATGTATACATATATACACACACTTTCTTCCATTTTTTATTTTTATAGCTAGTATATTCTTGTTGGTTTTTAACTTGGTTGACCTATCAAGGGGAGACAAGACAGTGTTGAGGTCTCCCGTATTACGTGTTGCTATTATCTTCTTTCAGATTTGTCAACATTTGTATTAAATATTTTCTGGTTCCTCATTGTGTGCATATATGTTTAGAAGTGTGAATTCTTCCTGTTATTCTTCCTTTGATTAGAAGAAATGTCCATATTTGTACCCTATAACTTTTCTGAGTCTAAAATTTGTATGTTATGATATTAATATGGTCACTCCTGCTTTTTTTTTTTTAAGGGAAATTGTTTGCTCGGATGCTTTTACTCTAGCCTTTGATTTTGAGTCTATGTTTGTTCTGACTATTCAGATGTGTTCCTTATGGGTAGTAAAATGTTGGATTCAACTTTTTTTTTATCCATTTTGCCACTCTGGATTTCTTAACATGTGCATTAATCCATTGACGTTGAGAGATAAATGTCATGGGATTTAATGCTATCTTTATATAGAAGTTTGGTGTGTCTGTTGATTTGTATTGTTTTAAATTATATCTTTCAGTTTTTCTTTTTTCTTTTTATTTTATTTTATTTTATTTTTGGTTTTTGGGTCAAACTCGGCAGTGCTCAGGGGTTACTCCTGGCTCTACATTCAGAAATCGCTCCTGGCAGGCTCGGGGCCATATGAGATGCTGGGATTCAATCCACCGTCCTTCTGTATGCAAGGTGATTGCTCTACCTCCATGCTATCTCTCCAGGCCCTCTGTTTTTCTTTTAAAGCTGGTTTTCAGTCTGTAAAGTTTCTGGGCTGTGGTTTATTCATGAAGTTATGTATAGTTCCTTAACACCTGAAAGTGAATCTGGTAGGATGCAGTATTCTAGGCTAAGCATTCATTTCATTGAGTTTTATCACTATATCCCACCACTGCCTTCGGGCCTTGAAAGTTATTTGTGAGAGGTCTGAAGTAAATCTTAAGGATATTCATTTGAATGTAATTTCCCTTTTTGATCTTGCTGCTTTCAGTATTCTCTTCTGTGGGATTCGTCATTGTGACTAGAATGTGTCTTGGGGTGCTTTTCTTCAGGTATCTTTTAGCTGGTACTATTCCGGCATGCGGGATTTGGTTGTATGCAGTCTTTAGCTCTGGGAATTTCTCTGTAATAATATCCTTGACTGTTGCCTCTTCCTGGGGATTATCTTCCTGGGTCATTGGGACTCTTATGTTGTTATGATTCTTATGTTGTTTCTGTTGAGTTAATCAAAGACTTCTATTTTCATCTGTTCACATTCTTTGAGTAGTTTTTCCATTGTCTGATCATTTGCTTTGTTTCTTTTCCGATCTTTTCTGCTGTATGGAGTTGTTTTACATCTCATTTTCCAGCTCACTGATTCTGTCCTTATCTGCTGTTACTATGTTGGAGAGGCTTTCTATTGAGGTTTTCATTTCATCTACCAAGTTTTTCACACCTATGATTTCAATTTGGGCTTCTATCATTGTGGTCTGTTCAGCTCAATCTATGCTGTCTTTGAGTTCTAAGAACATCCTCCATATTTCAACTCAAAAGATTAACTAGGTGGTTGGCACTTTTTGAGTCATCAGACCTGCCATCTTTATTCTCTGTGCAAAATGTCCCGTGTTGTTTCCCCACTGACATGCATGTAGGATGGATTTTATTACCTGTTTTTCTGGGATTCATAGGCTAGAGGATGCCCTTTGTGGGCTTATTCAGCCTATCCTGTGCAGAGCCCTGAAGAAATTATATCTACTGGGGACTTTCTTGGCTTTTGCTGAGACCTGGAGTGATTATGTCTGCTGAGGTTGCCTCACACAGAAAAGCTGGAAACCAGGCAGGAAGCAAAGCAGCTTTTATCCACAATTTTTTATGTAAGTAGCAGGCATTAAATCTCTATTGTATCATTACAAAAATCCTTTCCTTGTACTCAACAGAAGTAATGAAATAAAATCTTGGAGCAACCCTGACTCTTCCTCCTCTTAAATAACAGTATTTGTTTGACAGAAAAACAAGAGTGTCTTCCACATTCTGATATGTATTCACAATCAATTATTATACTGTAGAAGAAGTTTCAATGTATGGGTAATCTTTCTGGTTGGATTAAAACTTCTTAAATGCAGATTTTATGTAATATCTGCTTCCTTATCTCCTTTTTCTACAACAATGATCAGAGCAAATTTTCTTTTTTTGTTGTTTTTTTAAATATCTTTATTTAAACACCGTGATTACAAACATGACTGTAGTTGGGTTTCAGTCATAAAAAGAACACCCCACTTCACCAGTGCAACATTCTCACCACCAATGCACCCATCTCCCTCCTCCTACACATTCTGCCTGTATTCGAGACAGGCATTCTAATTCTCTCACTAATTAATATTGTCATAGTTGTTGTTAGTGTTCTAACTGCACTCACCCATTCTTTTTTTTTTCAGACTGCCAAGGCAGAAAAAATGTTTTTAATTTCATTTATTCAATTATAACAGTTCCACACAAGATTAAGATAGACTCTGTAAGCACACTTTTTATAGGAACTGTAAAAATTTTGGCAGACCATCATTTAAAAACCACTGTTGGAGAATGCCACAATGAAAGCCAGGAAGAAGCTCTGATTCCGAAGTTCTGGGTG
The DNA here is from genome assembly GCF_024139225.1 of Suncus etruscus. NCBI lineage: Eukaryota > Metazoa > Chordata > Mammalia > Eulipotyphla > Soricidae > Suncus > Suncus etruscus. The sequence goes on along the minus strand of NC_064862.1, from coordinate 8,693,292 downwards.
TGGAGGATATCTCCTCAGGGCACTAGGACTAGGACCTGGATCTTCCTTTCAGTCAGCAGCTGGTTAATAACTCACCTCTTTGAGCTCGGAGGGTAAAAATAACCAATTATGTGAAGACTGCTGTGTCCAGTATGAAAGACAACAGGTTCAACCAGCATTCAGGTTGTTTTCCTTGTGTTTATTCCTAGGCACAGAGCCACAGTTTTGCATCCTCTTGGAAGCTCAAGAACTTTTTCTTTTGGGTCTTTCTCCTGATTGAATTTTGAAATCTGAGCTCAGTTCCCATTGCAAAAGTTCATTGATACTTTCAACCATGACTCAAAGACTACAGACATTCCAGTATGTCACTCAGCTGTCAGATGACTATGGTCCAAGTAAAAGGTCAGTCCTCAATCAGGTAAAGACTATCTGAAAGCACCATACAAGCTGTTCACTTGCCCACTGATTACCCTTCAGGAGGACCAAGGATGCCATACTTTCAAATTATCCCAGGACCACAGGTGTCTTAAGTCTACAGCTCAACATGCAAACTCCAGCCCGATCCGAAGCTGCAGAGGAAAGGGCAGCCAGGAGCTGATGGGAGCCCTGCCCGGAGGCCCAAGGGGGCAGAGAGCACTCTCCCATTCTTGAGGTGAGCTTCATATTCCGAGCCAGTCCTTCAAGACCTCATCTCTGGGCATATTACCATAATGTCTTTAATTTTTCTTAAAACCCATATATGAATGAGACTATTGTACATCTGTCTATCTCCCTCTGCTTATATCACTCAGCTTAATAGATTTCATGTACATCCATGTATAGAAAAATGCCATGACTTCATCTCTCCTGATGTATATGTGTATATATACCACAGTTTCTTTAGCCATTCATCTGTTGAAGGGCATCTTGGTTGTTTCCAGAGTCTGGCTATTGTATATAGTGCTGCGATGAATATAGGTATGAGAAAGGGGTTTTTGTATTGCATTTTTGTATTCCTAGGGTATCTCCCTAGAAGTGGTATACTGTATAGCTGGATCATTTGGGAGTTCAATTTCTAGTTTTTTGAGGAATCTCCATAATTTTTTCATAAAGGCTAGACTAGAAGTCATTCCCACCAGCAGTCTGAGTTTATATAAATCTTAATTCCAATAATGCCTCCTAAATCATAATATACTAATGCTATATCTATAATACCAACAATAACCCATTAATTGTAAAATAATAAAATATCATAATTGTGTGTTGTAGTTAATTGTGACTCACAATGTAATATTGCTATCTTATCAATTATCTTTCATCTTTTGTTTATTTGTAGGGCCTTTATTCTTATACAATCTACTATTTCTGTGTTTTATCTGCTACAAATGTATATATAAGCAAGAAAAAGCCATTAGTTAATTCATGAATGCCCTTTTTGGGTTTAAGTGAAAAATAACTATATAATATGATAAATATACTTGTCCAGTAAAGTAAATACAATTATTTTCTGAAAATCTTAAATAATAAATTAAAAAATACTTAAGAAAAAATGGTACACATTTTTGAGAGTAAAAGTGCTAAAGAAATCAAAATTCTTTTTTTCTCTAATTTTGACCAAATTTACCATTATCCCAAGATGGTGTTGCTCTTTAAGGCTTTCTTCATAGTCTGGGCTATATAGGTACCTCTAGTTTATCAGAATGAGGCAAATCCTCTTGTTTCCCCTATCGTTGCATTCTTCATGGAATCCCTATAAAAGTACCACCCTTGTTCTCCATTTAGTATGCATTTACAGTAACTTCCTTAGCATTTACATGAATTAAGCTCTCATGCTTTTGCAAGTAGTCAATTAAACCTCCAGCTCTGCTTCTTCTAAACTAGTAACACTTTCTTCTGTACCTGCTGTGAGCCACCTCTATATTCCATATGGAAATTCAAGTCTATTCTGTAGAAAATGAGCTCATCATTTTTTTTTCTATCTTGTGGCATCTCTTCTCTTTGTGTTTTCATTTTCATTTGCAGTACTGTAATTCCACTTACCAGTGAATTTTTTTAATATAAAAACACTTTCTTTTTAACTTGTTTTCTCCATTGTTTCAGCTTTTAACCACTACCTAAACTGTTGTATAAGTTATCTTCTGGGCCCGGAGAGAGCACAGCACAGCGGCGTTTGCCTTGCAAGCAGCCGATCCAGCACCAAAGGTGGTTGGTTCGAATCCCGGTGTCCCATATGGTCTCCCATGCCTGTCAGGAGTCATTTCTGAGCAGACAGCCAGGAGTAACCCCTGAGCACCGCCCGATGTGGCCCAAAAACAAAAAAAAAAAAAAAAAAAAAAAAAAAGAAGAACCAGTTATCTTCTCTTCAAATTTTAATATATTGTCTAGTTTTTACTTCAACATTTCAAAGAAATTACGCCTGCAATATTATCTAACCTACCTCTTCTCTGTATAGTATAACTTCAAATCTTAAGTAAAAAGAAGTTATGATACCAAGAACATAATATGCTATAGGTTAGTTCTTATCTGTGCCCAAACAAATTTTAAAAAAGATCAATTTAAGCCAATTAGTTTTGGGCAGTTGAGGGCTTTGGTTGTGTGTGTGTGTGTGTGTGTGTGTGTGTGTGTGTGTGTGTGTGTGTGTGTGTGTGTGTGTGTGTTTTATGTCAGGATAACCCAGGTTTGATTCCAGCATTCTATATCCTGAGCCTGCCAGGAGGAATTTTGAGTACAGATCCAGGAATAACCTTTGAGTGCTGCCAGATGTGACCCAAAAACCAAAGTAAATAAATAAAGGAACTCTGAAAAAAAGTTCTTAATGTAAATTTAAAATATTTGAGAATAATCTAGTTCCAAGTAAATTAAGGCAAAATGTTTTGACTTTAATAGCAACTTCCTGCATCAGATAATTTTCAAAAATCAATAATAATTAAATAATTGAAAGTATACATTTAGCTATAAAATGCACACTTTAAAATCGAATGAATCAATTATATTTTACATAAAATACCATAGTCACTTTATAGCTAACCTGCTAACACATCTCTAAAATAAAGTTTTCCTGTGTATTTTAGTTTCATATTTATTGGTTCCTCATTTAACAACTTTTATGTAATTACTGTAATAATTTTAAAAGATAAATTAATCTTTCAAATAATATTGTTCACAACATTTTAAAAATAATTGACAAATGAGAAAAATATATTTAATTTAAAAGTGTTTTTAGATAATTAACATCTATTGAAAAATATTATTTTGACCTTGAAAACTACATATTTTATTATAGGAGATGTTATTTGCTCCATCAATAATATAAAATAGTTGTGAAAGTAAATATAAACAAATCTTATCTGCAATTAAGGAATACACTAGTCATTTTAGAAACAGTTTTTTTGTTTTTTTTTGGGGGGGGGGGGTAAATCCGTTGACGCTCAGGGGTTACTCCTGGCTATGCACTCAGAAATCTTGCTCCTCGCTTGGAGGGACCATATGGGACGCCAGGGATCGAACTGCAGTCCGTAGTAGGCTAGTGCTTGCAAGGCCTTACCTCTAGCGCCATCACTCTGGCCCCTAAAAACAGTTTTTTAAAGTTATCTACAGAATTATGTGATCAAATTATGTTTTATTACTTTGTCAATGGCTTATCTATGCATAAAATTAAGGTCACAGGTAATAATTTATCTTTTCATCACTATACTGTATTGGGCAATCTTGCATTATCTTTCACAAAGATCTGCTGGACTCAAGACAAAAATGCTAAAATTTAGTCTAGTATATTGGGCTACATTACACAAATAACTGCTCATACAATACATTACACATTTCAGCTTCACAGAGATTTATAAAATTTTAAAAACTCATATATTTTAATGTTTATTATTCCTAACAGAAAAATATGGTCTGTTTATAATTTATTTCTCAAATGTAATTTTATACTTTTATTTTTAGGTCTTTTTGTGCTTGTTCATGTCCAGGAGACATAATTGCATTTAAAGTGATAGTCTATTTTGTTATATACAATTGAAAGAATAAAATTTACAAACCAGGATTTTAACTTGTAACTTTATCTACTACTATGTTTTTTAGCTATTTCTTTAGATTCTCAGGGCTCACTCCTAGATCAGTGTTCAGGGATCACTCATGGAAGTGCTAGGAGGACCATAAGTTTTGCCAGAAAGTGAACCTAGTTTGGTAACATCGTCTTTTCCACTTTATTACCTTGACAGTTCCATCAACCTTTAACTTTAAAAGTAGCCTCTACCTCACTATCAACATGGCCGATACAATTGTATTGAAACCTGATCTATGAAATGCCCCTTTTGGTCACAATGACAAATAGATTCTCACAATTGCTCTAACCATACATAGTTGCAAGCTACCCATAGAGCAAGATGGCTAGCAATAACATAATATAAATAAAACATATTTACGTTTTATGACTATTCTCTATAAATAAATTTATTCCAGATCATCTCCCTTATTTTTAGGTATTGGATAGTTCTGGACACTGTTTTAAATGGGATAGACTCTTTGATCTCTTACTCCTGAGTCATTATTTGTATAAAGGAATGCAATTGTCTTTTGTGTATTGAGTTTGTGCCAGTCACTTTGGTTTATTGTTTCTAGGAGCTTTTTTGTGGACTCGTAGAGTGTTTGCTATATAACATCATGTCATCTGCAAATAGATAATTTGAGTCCATTTTTTTCAATTTGGTTCTTTTGATTACCTTCACTTGTCTAATTGCATTGTTAGGACTTCTTGCATTATGTTGAATAAGAGAAGAGAGTGGAATCCTTGTCTAGTGCCTGACCTTAGTGGAAATGCTTTCAATTTTTTTTTCCATTGAGAATAATGTTGACTAGGCTTTTTATTGATAGCTATTACTATCTTGAGAAAGTTTCCTTCCACAACTATTTTGCTGAGGATTTTCATCATAAATGGATGTTGGATTTTGCATTGACTTATAAAATCATGCAGTATTTATCCTTCTTTTAATTGATGTGGTTTATGATGTTGATTGATTTGCATATATTAAACGATCCTACCATCCTTTGGATGAAAACCACTTGGTTCTGATATATAATCTTTTTTATACATTGTTGGATTTTGTTTGCTTAGATTATGTTAAGGATTTTCAGATAAATGTTTATCAGTGAGATTGATCTGTAGTTTTTTTCTAGGTAGTATCTCTTCTAGCTTTGGGGAAAGAGTGATGTTAGCTTCATAGAAAATATTAGGAGAATTGCATGTCTTCAGTATTTTGGAAGAGTCTGAAGATCATGGTAGTCACTCCTCATGTTTGATATAACTCACTCATAAACCCATCTCTGATCCTGGATTTTTATTTTTTGAGAGTTTTTTAATTACTGTTTCAAATTACTTACTTCTGATTGGTCTAGTTAGGCCTTCCTCATTAAGTATTAGGTGACTATAATTTTCCAGAAATTTCTCTATTTATTCTATGTTCTCTAGCTTAATAGAGTACAGTTGTTCATAAGCTCTTGTGATGTTTGGATTTCTTCAAGTTCTGTTGTAATCTCTCCACTTTTATTTTTGATCCTATATATTTGTATATTTTCCTTTATTTTCCTTTGAGCCTTGACAATAGTTTGTCTATCTTGTTTATTCTCCAAAAAACAGCTCTAGTTTCACAAATTCTTTGTATTGTTTGTTTGTTTGTTTGTTTAGTATTTATTTCTGCTCTTGCTATTATTTTTTATTTTCTTCTGCTTGTATTTGGGTACCTCTGCTGTTGATTTTCCATGTTTAATGTATGCCTCTAGGTTGCTGATTTTATCTATTTCATGTTTTGTAACATAGGTTTTTACTGCTTTGAGTTTCTCTCTAAGTATTGCTTTTGCTGTGTACCATAGATTTTGATAATGTGTTTCTTCATAATCATTATTTTCAAAGAATATCTTTATTTCTCTCGTGATTTCATCTTTGATTCAACTGTTGTTAAGCAGCATGCTGTTTAGACTTCAGGTATTATATTTTTCTTCAAATCTTCCTTTTATAATCAATCTTGATCTCTGTCATATTTTGGTTAGATAGGATGCTTGGTATAATACTTATATTTGTGAAGTTATGTGTGTTAGGTATGGTAAAATCTGGTATTCTTAGAGAAGATTTTTTTGTGCCATTGAGAAGAATATGTATTGAGCTTTTTGAGGATTAAAAGGGACAGTAGATATAGCCCAGTGGTAGGGCATTTGCCTTATATGCAGCAAATCCAGGTTGGATATTGTTCAAATACCAGTATCATATGTTCCCCTGAGCATGCCAAGAGTAACTTCTGCGCTCAGAGCTCAGAAAGTCAAAACAAAGGAAATAAAAATAAATTTAAAAAATAAAAGAACTGTATAGATTCATTAGTACCAGTTCTTATAGTTTCTCATATAGGGTTCTATGTCTTTGCAAAAGTTCTGCCTAGTGGATCTGTCCAGTGGCCATAGTGGCACTGTTGAAATCTCCCACAACTATCATATTTTAGTCCATATGTCTCTATAGATTTGTGAGCAAAATCTTATATATTTTTCTAACTTTACATTTCGTTCCATAAACGTTGGTCAGATTTAGTACTTCTTGGACTATTGTTCCTCTGAACAATATGTTGTGTCTATCCTTGTCTCTAAGTAATTTCTTGAGATTGAATGAAATTAATATGGTTGTCCCAGATTTTTATTTTATTTTCCAGTAACTTGTATGATTGTTTTCCAGCCTTTACTCTAAACCTGTGTCTAGACTGAAATTTCCTGTATCCAGAAGATGGCTGGCTTTTGTTTCCTGAACCAACCCGCTAATTTGTGCCTTTTGATGGGAGAGATTAATCAATCGACATTTTAGGACATTATTGACAGAAAGGACTATTATGCCATTACATTGTGTAGGGTTGTTGCTGCTACAATTGTGTATTATATAATTGATTATATAATCAGGTTATATAATTGATCTTTGAGTAATTCATTTAGAGTCAGTTTGGTTAGCACAAATGTTGCATTTCATTTTTTTTAGAATGTTTTTCCTCTCCCTATCATATAAATGTGAGCTTTGCAGGGTAGTAAACTCTAGTTTGAAAGTTTATTTCATTCAGTAGTTTAAAATATGTCAATGTAGTCTTTTCTAGCCTGGATTGTATCAAATGGTGATCTGGTTTGATTGTATGTTCTTTCTTTACAACTTAAGGTTTTACTTCTCTCGCTGTCATAAAGACTCCATCTCCTCTCTCTCTCTCTCTCTCTACTCTCTCTCCTCTCTCTCTCTCTCTCTCTCTCTCTCTCTCTCTCTCTCTCTCTCTCTCTCTCTCTCTCTCTCACCATTTGGACTACTATATGCTTGGTATTGTTCTCTTAGGATCTCTTTTTTTTACATTCTTTTTGTGTCTTGTATTTGTATAGTATAGTAGCCTTTTTCCAGAAAATGAGAAAGTCCTCCAAGAAATAATTTTGTGTCTTTTGTGTATTTGTATAGTATAGCAGCCTTTTTTTACTTCTCTCTTGCTGTCTTAAAGACTCCATCTCTCTCTCTCTCTCTCATCTCTCTCCATCTCCTCCTCGTCTCCTCTCATCCTCTCTCTCTCTCCCTCCTCCTCCTCTCTCTCACTCTCTCTCTCTCTCCTTTCTCCTCTCTCCTCTCTCTCACCATTTGGACTACTATATGCTTGGTATTGTTCTCTTAGAATCTCTTTATTTTTTACATTCTTTTTGTGTCTTGTATTTGTATAGTATAGTAGCCTTTTTCCAGAAAATGAGAAAGTCCCTCCAAGAAATAATTTGGAAAATATTTCTTTTTGTCTTTATTCATTAATTCACTTACATTTTCTTTCATTGCCTCTTCTTTCTTTTTTGACTTTTTGTATCAATGCTGGCCTTGTAATTTATCTTCAAGTTTATCTATGCAATTTCTACCTGCGTAATCTGTTAATACTGCTTTCTCACATTTGTAGTTCCTTCAGTTACATATGTATGGATTCTCTAAATCTGGAAGAGTTCTTCTTTGAATTAGTTGAATTGTTTGTGTATATATCCCTTAATTTTACAGAATAGTGACTCCTTAATTTCTATGATAAAATATTAAGTGTTAGTTTTAGGTCCTCATCTATAAGGCTCTTTTTGTTTTTTGTTGTTTTGTTTATTTGCTTTTTTTTGGGGGGTTAAAAGTTTGCCAGTGGTTCTTTCTATATACCAGAAGGCAGATGTCTTTCGTAAGTTCTCCCATTTTTCTTTGCATTTAATGCATTGTAATGCTGGGGTTTTCAGGTGGTTTAGAAAAGTTATATATTGCTTTGTTGTATAAAAGTTGGCTGGATGTATATATGCCCTTAGAGGTTATTTTCTAAACATGTCAAGTTATCTGATATAATAAAAATATTGCCAACTAATTTATTGGTTTGTTCAACTGAGTATTATGTTGTATATTTTTTCTAAGAGAAATAACTGCTTGTTCCAGCTTTGCCTGAAATTAACTTAGATAACAGAAAATTTCTTCACTTGGATGCATTAGTGTCTGCATAGTTTAGGAAAAGTGAGATTGATGGGCAGTACCAGAGATTTCCTTTCTCTTTAGACAAACCTAAGAAGGGAAGAAAGAGACAGTAAGATAATTAGGAATGATGGTGAGATGCTTATGCATTTTGGAATCTGGAGGTGGAACTGGCTATGCTCAAAGGTACTGGATGGTCCCTTTCTCTGTAGAAAAACCTGAAATATTATGGTTTTCCATTTTCTGTGTGTTGATGTAGTGTATTATGTTGATTGATTTACATATGTTAAGCCATCCTTACATTTCTGGGATAAACCTACTTACTCATGGTGGATGACCATCTATATGAGGCGCTGGATCCTATTTGTCAGGATTTTGTGGAGGATTTTGATTCTGTGTTCATCAGGGATATTAGTTCTAATTTTTCTTTTCTTGCAGCATCTCTGTATGCTTTTGGTATCGGGGTGATGTTAGACTCAAAAACAAAAAGCAAAACAAAAAGCCTATTCTGGAGTGTTTCTGTTTCTTCAATTTCCCCTGTTTCTTCAATTTTCTTTGAGAGCCTGAAAAGTATTTAGTAGTAGTTCCTCTTGAAATATTTGAAAGAATTTGGTAGGAATCCATCTGGGCTGGGACTTCATTTTTGGGAAATATTTAATTATCATTTTAATTTCCTTAGTAGTTATGAATCTGCTTAGATATGCTAGATTATCCTGGTTCAACCATAGGAAGATTATGAGTCCAAAAAGTTTCTCCATTTCTTCCAGGTTCTATGTGTTTTGTGGCTTAGAGTTTTCTCAAAGTAGAGTCTAGTTACCATTTGATTCTGTATTATTTGTAGTGATCTACCCCAATTTTATTTATAATCCAGTTTACTAAGTTTCTCTCTCTCCTTTTCTTTGTGGCGTTTTTGCCCCTAGTTAGTTTATCAATCTTGTTTACTCTTTTAAAGAAATATCTTTTTGCGTTTCGTTTAATCTTTAGAATTGTTGTTTGGATTCCGATTTCATTGATTTCTACTCTAGAGCTTTGTTAATTTCCTTCTGCCTATGTATATTTGGTTCATTTTGTTGATCATTTTCTTAATTTATAAGCTGTTTTTTAAGGGTATTTATATAAACCCCCCTTCAACTTCTTTATATGTGCTTGCATAAATATAAAAATTTCCTCCTAGTAAGGCTTATATGCTGTGTTCCACAAATTCTGATAATTTGTGTCTGTCTTTGGCATTTGTTTCTAAGAACCTTTTGATTTCCTCTTTTGATTTCAAACTCTGACCCCACTTGTCCAGTCATGAGACTGGTTTAATGTCCTGTTAAAGGTGTTACGTCTGGGTCTCTTTGTAGTTCACTTATAATTTCAGTATCTTGTGATTCTGAGTAGGTAGTCTGTACAATATTGTATCCTCTTGATTTTATGGATGTTTTTGTTTGTTTTGTTGGGGTATTTGGGTCACAACCTGATGATGCTTCAGGGGTTTACTTCTGGCTATGTGCTCAGAAATCGCTCCTAGCTTGGGGGACCATATGAGATGCTGGGAGATTGAACTTCAGTCCATACTAGGCTAGCACGGGTTAAGCAGATGCCATACAGCTTGCGCCAGTGCTCTGACCCCTGGAGGTATGTTTTATGGGTCAAAATGTGGTCTATCCTGGAGAATGACCCATGTACATTGGAGAAGAATTTGTATCCAGTTTTCTGGGGATGAAGTGCTTTATATATATACTAGGTCACTTTCTTCCATTTCTCCTTTCAGAATTAGTATGTTCGTGTTGTGTTTCAGCCTGGTTAACCTATCAAGGGGTGTCAGAGAGGTGATAAGGTCTCCCAAGTTACTGTGTTGCTATTGATGTCTTCTTTTAGATCTATCAACTATTTTTTAAAATATTTTAATGGTCCCACATTGGATGCATATATGTTTAGGAGTGTGATTTCTTCCTGTTGTACATATCCCTTGGTTATTATGAAATTTCAGAGTTTGTCCCTTATAACTTTTCTAAGTTGAGGTTTGTGTCTTCTGACATTAATATGGCACTCCAGCTTTCTTAAGGGAGATTTTTCTTGTATGATTGTCCTCCAAACTATGATTTTAAGTCTGTTTGTTCTGAATAATCAGATGTGGTTCTTGTAAGTAGCAGAATGTTGGATTCAGCTTTTTGATATATTGGCCACTCTGTGTCTCTTAAATGAGACGCAGTTAAGAACTTGTTAACAAGTACATGGACCTTAACAACTCCATGGACCTTGAGAGTGATAAGTGTCATGGGATTTGGTGGCATCTTTATGTAGTAATTTGTTATGTCTGTTGGTCTGTCTTGTCTTAAAGTAGACCTCTGAGTTTTTCTTTTAAGACTGGTTTTGAGTCTGTAAAGAAATGCAGTGAAAGCATTCTACAAGGTTCAACACCCATTCTTGATAAAAAAAAAAAAAAAAAAAACTCTCAGCAAGAATGGAATGGAAGGAACTTTTCTCAATACATTCAAGGCCATTAGTAGGCCAATGACAAATACTACACTCAATGAAGATAAACTAAAATCCTTTCCTCTAAAATCTGGTACAAGACAATGTTGCCCCCTCTCACCACTCCTATTCAACATAGTGCTGGAAATTCTTGCCATAGCAATTATGAAAAAAATAGTTCTCAAGGACATTCTGACAGGAAAGGAAGAAGTTAAGCTCATACTGTTTGAAGCTGACATGATACTATATTTAGAAAACTCTAAAGACTCTACCAAAAAGCTTCTAGAAACAATATACTTATATGGTAATTGACAGGCTAAAAAATTAACACAAAAATATTAATGGCCTTCTTATATACAAATAATGAAAGAGAAGTAATGAACATTAATAAAAACATATTTCATTTACATTAGTGTCACAGAAACTTAAATAACTTGGAGTCAACTTAAAGAGGTGAAAGACCTATAAAAGAAAATGAAAAAAAAAACTGCTTCAAGAAATAAATGAGAATAAAAGAAAATAGAGATACCTTCCCTGTTCATAAATTGGAAGGATTAACATTATTAAAATGGCACCACTCCCCAAAGCATTGTACAGATTTAATGCAATTCTTTTAAGGACACACATGACATTTTTCAAATAGTGGGTCAAAAACTCCTGAAATTCATTTGGAATAATAAATACCCAAAAATATCTTTAGCAACCCTTATTAAAAATAATATGGAAAGCAAAACTTTCCCCAACTTTAAACTGTATTACAAAACAATAGTCATTAAAACAGCATGGTATTGGACAAAAACAGCCCCTCAGATCAATGGAGTAGACTTGAATATTCAGAGAATGTTCTCCAGGCATACAATCAATTAAGTTTTGATAAAATAGGAATAAATGCAAAATTAACCAAGGAAAGCATCTTCATCAAATGGTGTTGGGCAACTGTTCAGTCATATGCAAAAATAGTGAACTCAGACTACAGCTTACACAATGCAACAGTTAATATCCAAATGCATTAAAGATAGACCTTGATGTCAGACCTGAAAACAGAAGATATATAGAGCAACACATTCCATGACAACACATATTCCATGACATTGAGACTAAAGATATCTTCAAGTGGGAAATAACACTCTCAAAACAAGTGGAAGCATTGATAAACATATAAAAATATATTAAGTTGAGAATTATCTGCACCTAAAAGGAAATAGTGACTAGGATACAAAATCCACCAATAGAATGGGAGAAACTATTAAACCAATAAACATCAAATTAGGGGCTAACAAACTTATCAAGAAAAGAAAACTAACACCATTAGAAAGGGGAAGATATAAATAAATAAATAGATACTTTCTCAAGAAGAAATACAAATTTCAAATAAAATAATGCTCTAAATCACTAATTATCAGTGAGAGGCAAATCAAAACAACAATGCAGTATCACCCCATGCCACGGAAACTGGCACCCATCACAGAGAACAAAAACAATCATTGTAGGCATGGATTTGGAGATAAAGGGTCTCTCATTCACTGCTGGTTAGAATGCTGTCTAGTCCAGCCTTTATGGAAAACAATATGGATGTTCCTCAAAAAACTGGAATTTGAGCTTCCATAGGATATAGCTATACCACTTCTAGGGATATACTGTAGAAACATAAAAACACAACCAAAAATTCCTTCTGCACACCTATATTTATTTTGCAGCACCATTTACAATAGCCAGAATAACTAAAGAAGCTGTGGTACGGGCCCGGAAAGATAGCACAGTGGCATTTGCCTTGCAAGCAGCCGATCTAGTACCAAAGGTGGTTGGTTCGAATCCTGGTGTCCCATATGGCCCCCCATGCCTGCCAGAAGCTATTTCTGAGCAGACAGCCAGGAGTAACCCCTGAGCACCGCTGGGTGTGTCCCAAAAACAAAAACAAAAGAAACTGTGGTACATGAAATAGTATGCAGTCATCAGGAGAGATAAAGTCATGAAATTTTTCTATACACTGATGGACATGGAAACTATTGTGCTGAGTGAAATAGGCCAAAGGGAGGTAGGCACAGAATAGTCACAGTCATCTGTGGAACTTAAGAAAAATAAAAGACATTATTTTAATAATACCAAGAGAGAATATGGATGAGGGCTGGAAGTACTTATTCATGTATGAAGCTTACCACAAAGAGTCATGAGTGCAGTTAGATAAAAAAAATACATTCACAACTATTATGATAATGATAATGAGTGGGAGAAGTAGAATGCCCTCTCTCAAATACAGGCTGGGGTGTTTGAGTAGGGAGATGCAGTCATTAGTGGTGGAAATATTTCAATGGTTGTGTGTGTGTGTGTGTGTGTGTGTGTTTTATGACAGAAACCCAACTACAATGATGCCTGTAATCATGGTGCTTAATTAAAGATATTATTAAAAAAAGAAATAGAATAACCTGAAATTGGAGGAGAGACTATAGTGAGATCAGGACCAAGGCTGGGATACAGAAGCCTCCAAAGCCATTTTTATACTACCCAAATAAGAGGAAAAATATTTTGATGTCTTTCATGATTCTGTCTAATTAATAAAAGGAAAAAATAAAACTTTCAGTAAGTATGCGATAAAAACTTAAAATTAAAAAAGGAAATAAGAATTTTTTTCTGATAAAATAATTTAAAATTGGAAAGATAGTAGCTATTATCTTTGGTGAATATACAGCTAATAGCAAAAAATTGTGTGATATGAAACTATTATTTAAACATTGTCTTTATTCTGAAAAAATTGTTAAAAATTGTTAATGTTTGTAGCATACTACTTTTATATTGCTTAATACAGAAATTGATAGGTTAAAGATATTGAGAAAGAAATATAATAAAATATGTTCCAAAATTATTTTTAAAAAATAAATTTGTGCATATGGTAACTCTTTAAGTATAAAGAAAAATGTGTATTTCATTATGTCAAAGTGTGCATCAGGTAGGGTATTTGCCTTTTATACAGGTAATCCATATTTGATAACTGGCATCCCCTAAATACCTTGAGTTATGTCAGGAGAGATTCCTAAGTGTAAAGCAAGTAATAACCCCTAATGTGTGGTCCAGGTACAAAGACCCCTCACCAAAAAATGACTTCTCTAGCAATTTGAAGGAATTATGAAATTCATAGTGCAAAAATTCATTATGAAAAATACTATAAATTATTATTTATTATAGTGGTCAAAATAATAATCTAAAATATTAAACCAGATTAATTAATAATATATTGTTATGATTAAATACATTAACATGAAATGTGTTTAACCAATGAAAACAGGATGCTTTATGTATAAAATTAGCACCAACATTAATCACATTATTTGGTTAAGGAAATAAATACTATCATACCAAGGTATATTAAATTTTACAGCTAAAACTGATCACCTACTTTGGATAGAGCTAAATGAATTACATTTTGCCACCAGGAGTGATCCCTGGGCACAATTGGATATGATTAACAATCACCATCCTCTACAAAACCTCATAACCTATTTGTGATTGCTCATTTTAAGAAGATAAGTCTTAAAACCAAAGTAAATAGAGCAAGTCTAAAAAACAACAACAACCAAGTGTTAAAATTATGCACAAAGAAGAGTTTTTAGTAAGATTATTTGCAAAACCATTATCATAGCTTCTATTAGAAATTGATTAAGTACCTTACTTGTGTAATTCAATCAGATAAAGATATATATATGGACATATTATGACATATTAAAAACTATGAAAAAATTATTTTTGTTATTTTTCTTTAGGCACTATTTGTGAATATTTTCAAAATAACAAAAATTAATAAATATTTTTATTTGGAAATAAATAATATAAATGTTTTTCTTCAAATTATATATATGTGAAATATGATCAAAGATATTTTTGTAATAGCACACAAGTAGGACACACAATAGAAGACATCTAACTTTGGGCCAGAGAGGTGGCATTAGAGGTAACGTCTGCCTTGCAAGCACTAGCCAAGTAAGGGCCAAAGGACCACGGTTCAATTTCCCTGGCATCCCATATGGTCCCCGAAGCCAGGGGCAATTTCTCAATTTCTAAGCACTTAGCCAGGAGTAACCCCTGAGCATCAAACAGGTGTGGCCAAAACAAAACAAAACAAAACAAAAAGACCTCTAACTAATCTGTAACAGAAACATATAAAGAATATATAACAAGAAAATATAAAGTTTATTGAAAGACATTAAGGTAAATAAATTATACTCAGTAATTGTAATCCAAATATGATTTTGGCTAGTGAGTATTAACTTCAAATGTGAAAGAGAATGTTAATGTGAAAGAGACAAAAATTTTAAATAATCATTAAGATAATCCTAAGATTTGTTTTAAAGTCATGAGAAGTAAAACTGAAACTGCTAGAAGGATAAACAAAGATACCTATGTTATATAGAATATACTGAAATTGAACACTCAAAATTTAACATCATTTATGAAAGGGATCAAATTGAAAGTTATTTAATTATTCAATATATAGTTTTAGGATAAAGGTTTTTTTATATGGAGAAAAATAAAATTACACCACTATGCAATGTTAAAAATTCAATGTTGGGGCTGGGCGGTGGTGCTAAAGTTAAGGTGCCTGCCTTGCCTGCGCTAGCCTTGGAAGGACCGCAGTTTGATCCCCTGGTGTCCCATATGGTCCCCCAAGCCAGGAGCAACTTCTGAACTTCTGAGCACATAGCCAGGAGTAACCCCTGAGCATTACTGGGTGTGGCCCAAAAACCAAAAAAAAAAAAAAAAATTCAATGTTAAAAATGTTCAAATTAAATGTTAAAAAATTCAAGCTAAACAAATTTTAATAAGAGAAATTGAAAGTTTTAGAAAAATAAAAATACATTGTATGTCATTTCATATGAAAGAAATTTTAATCATCAATGCAAGAATAAAATTTATAAAAAAATCTACAATTTTATCTACTTTAAAATATAAAATAGTTATAAGGACACTGAAAAAAAAGCATTAAAGATTAAAATGTTCTGGTATCCAATATAGAATTAAATACAAACTAATATGGAAGGAACACAATAAAAATAGAGCAATTATACAAAAAAAATTTATTTAAGAGAAATGCTACAAAATCAATAAATATTGAAACAGATGCACAACCACCTAAGTAAACAATAAAATAAAAAAACACAATAATTTCATATGCAATCATAATGTGTTGATTTAAAGTAAAAATGTAATGTTTAATGTCCACGTGTCTGGGTGAGGCCTTTTTCGGCAGAGCCATGGGTCAGGCACCTTTAGTCCCTTCAGCAGCAGGTCTGATGACTCAGGGTAGTAGAGGAGAAGAAATAATTCCCAAGCAGTCAGTTAAATTTTACCAGAGTCAGCCAGCTTTATTTTACGGTCCTATCCACCATATGCTTTTCCTTACAGAGCTTCTATGCTAAGCTTATTCCAAGCAGCCTCCTCTCTGTTGCTTCTCCTCTTCATCTTTTTCCTCTCTTTACCCCAACCATACCCTTTTCTTTATCCTCTAGATCCTCACCCACCAGGGTGGGGGGAGGCTCTTAAACAGCATGGGTGATTCAAATGTGTTCAAATGTGTGATTAACATTTTAACAAAAAGTTGAGGGCTTTGGGTGAGAGATACCTTACATTTTTCACCTTTTTGTTTTAAATGAGAAGTTACAAAATTTTGTTCTCTTGCTCTCTGCCAGAAGCTTGAATTCCATATCAGAACTTAAAGTATCAAAGTTTAAAATTGTATGCAATTCTTCTCAAAACAATCAGCCTTTTCTATATCTTATACATATCAAAAAAAAATTTCCTAGGCTTCTCTAAGCATAAACATTAAAACTTTTCTGCAAATACGTATAACTTATAGTTTGAAAATTCTTAGCATTATTTCACCAAACACTATTAGTAAGTCCATAACATCCAATGTTCCCCATAAACTTCTCTAAACAAAATCACAAGAATATTTCTGCAGATAATACAGTTTGAAAATAAGTTGCTACCTAAAAACACAAGGGAACATCATAGCAATTGGAAAATAGTCACTAGGATAGCTGAGAACTGTTGACACTAATAATATTATGATTTTCCCCAGAATTGTGCAAACTAATATTAAAACCACTAAGTTAGATACATATTTTTTTGTTTGCAGTGGGGCTTAGCAACAAAAGAGTAAGAACCATACTGATAAAGCACATTTTAACCAGTAAGGTAATGACCAATGCAAATAAAGTCAAGAGATTTAACCTGAAAACATATTTAAGATGCAGAAAAACACAGCCTCTCCTCTATTGGCCTTTACTGGGCTTGTGTTCTCTATTTCCACCTTCTGTGTTGGAATCATTGCTGAGGTCTTCTTGATTCTCAGGTCCCTGTTTGGGTGCCAATTGTTGATTTAATATAAAATATAAAGTCTAATGTCCTATCAGTTATCAAGGGATAATTAATATGCAAATTAAAAAATTTAAACAGTTGATGTTGTGTAAATATGTTTAACTATTTAAGGAACAACTGGGTAAGTTGAAAATAAAGAACATACTCATCAATGTAGCATTTTAGGTCCTAAGACAGAACCTTACATACTTGCACATGAAAACATTGAAGTATTCTTTCCAATAAGTAAAAATTATAGAAATAATTTAAATTTTCCACTAATATAAAACATTTCTGTTCTTATGAGTAACCAAATGTGGGACTGGAGATAAAACTCGGGTCGATTGTGTGCAAGGAAAACTCCTTTCAGTTGAATTATCTTTTAGCCCCAAGAAACTTTTTAATAATTGTTTAATACTTCATTTAATTTGAATGATTTAGGTCTATTTAGATTAGTTTTTGCATCAAAAGATTTTTAATTATTAGTGCAAATACTTAGGTAATAATTATAAAAATATTTTCTAGCATAAAATCAACATTATATTTTAGTATAAAAATTGATATTTTAAACTTTTATGTCTATTATTTTCTTTCTTTCTTTCTTTCTTTCTTCTTTCTTTCTTTCTTTTCTTTCTTTCTTTCAGTTCTTTCTTTCTTTCTTCTTTCTTTCTTTCTTTCTTTCTTTCTTTCTTCTATCTTCTTCTTTCTTTCTTTCTTTCTTTCTTTCTTTCTTTCTTTCTTCTTTCTTTCTTCTTCTTTCTTTTTTTTTTTTTTTTTGGTTTTTGGGTCACACCCAGCAGTGCTCAGGGGTTACTCCTGGGCTCTATGTTCTCAGAAATCGCTCCTGGCAGGCTCGGGGGATCATATGGGATGCTGGGATTAGAGCCACAGTCCTCTGTGCAAATGCCTTACTACAGTGCTTATCCCTCCGGCCCTATTATTTTTTCATTTTTATAAAAATTTCCCTTTTGCTATGTTACAAACTTATGATTTTTCTGTTTTATGTAAATTTGATCATGTATGAGCATAGACTTAATTATTCATATCAATATTTATAAATTTATGTCTCTAAAATAATAGTTTAAAAATATCAATTTATTTACAAATAAATTTATTTACAAATATATGGGATTTCATATTTCAGGTTTAGCTGTATTTATCTGTATGTGTATACTTTTCAGTTTCCAAATCAAATAAGATTTCTTTCATATGTTGGATATAAATTAAAAACATGTTAAAATTAATAAATTATTAAAATATCAGAACTGGAGAGTTTATCTTTACAACTGCTCTTAAGTGGGGTATAAGAGAAGAGTTCCTTAAGATATTAACTGAGAGAAGCAAATAATTGGTGATCACTGTGGTGATGAATTAAGATATATGCATATGACTATCATTAACTGTATATGAATCATGGTATTTCAATTAAAACAAAAATTCAGGGGCCGGAGAGGTGGCACTAGAGGTAAGGTGTCTGCCTTGCAAGAACTAGCCAAGGAAGGACTGCGAAGGTCCGCGGTTCCATCCCCTGGCATTCCATATGGTCACCCCGAGCCAGGGGCAATTTCTGAGCGCTTAACCAAGAGTAACCCCTGAGCATCAAATGAATGTGGCCAAAAAACAAAAAGAAACAAACAAACAAACAAAAAACACAAAAATTCAATGGAAGAGTGAAAAGGAAAAGCAAATGTGAGAGATTTGTATAATGGAAAATGGAACATTCTGTCTAACTATTCAATTCATTTCTTTATTAATTTTTATTGAGACCAATGTGAATTACAAGGTTTTCATAGTTATATTTTTACAGTGAATTAAAGCAATTCCCACAACCGGTGTTGACCTCCCCCCACCTCATGTTCCCAGCATGCTTCCTCTGTCTCTACCCATAGCCCCCTGGACTGCTAATGTAACAGGTCTTTTTTGTGTATAGCTTATTGTAGTTTTGGTCTCCTGATTCTATTGTCCTTGAATTTGGGTTGTGAATTTAGGTCTGATCATATTTTATTTCCACTCAATATTCATAAAAACTGCTTAACCCTGGTACCATCCACTTTTTTTTTTCTCAATGAGGCAGAACAAGATGATTCATGTTCTAAGGGGCAGGAAACATGTTCTATGGTTCTGTTGGGGAAAAAAAGAAAAATACAGGGATAAGTCCCTGTGTAGAAGCTATGAATTTATATTTTACAAAAAAGAAAAAAAAAGGAAAAGAAAACAAAAAAATTTAAAATAAATAAATAACGGGGGAGCTGGTGTGACAAATTTTGTTGTGTTTGGTTTGGTTTGGTTTTGCACAGGCACAGTAATTACTGGAAAAATTAGAAAGGAAATTCCCCTGGCCTAAGAGATACAGGGTAATTTTGACAACCACAACTGAACAAAACAGTTCCTGGCACCATAAAAGACCTCTGGATTCAACAATGAATATGGCTGTAGCCTACAGTTGATCCCATGACTATTTAATTCTAACAATTCTTTTTTTATTTATTTAATTAGTCCTGTTCGAATTCAGGATTTACTCCTGAAAGTGCTTAGGAGACCATATGCGATCCTGGTCAGCAGTGCTCTAGGAAAGCACCCTAGCTGCTGTCCCTATCTCTCCAGTTACAAATTTTTACTTTTATAAAAAGAAGTGATATTGAGATCAACTCTATAGAATTGCTTATAAGATTTCAGCTAATATCGCCTGTAGAGCATATAATCAACAAAGCTCTTTTTAATGTTGAAGAACTGAACTATTGAAAACTCTTTCAGGGATGAACCTATTCAAATGGTAAAGGGGTAAATCTGTGTGAATGTTCCTTTTGAATTATATACTCTAAGCTCGTAAGTGTCTTTTATATTTATTAGAAACACTGATTATTTCTTCTTCATCCAACATTTAGAACATTATAAATAACATGTATTATTTTCTCTAGTTGAGAGAAGTTTAGTTATGCTTGATGACCCCCCTGAATATTATTCACTATCCTCATCTCCCTTGGCCCCACCAACAAAATACACAAAAGCACATACATGTTAATGAACCAAAAAGAAAGTTTAATAGTAAATCTACTTAAAAGATTGAAACACAGAATGATCCAAAAAGATCAATTGGAATATGTATCTGAATGAAAATAGACTGTGTCTCTCTTGTATTGTTTTCCTTCATTTATACTTGACATGCCAACTGTAGCATATCAAGTAGGCAGCTTGCATTTGGAGGAGGGTATCTGTCTTATGTTACACTCAAGAGTAAGGTAAATGTAGCTCTGCTCAAAAAGATTTGAAGTCCTTACAGGCGATTGTTAAGCTACTAAAATAATCATGAAAAAGAATGTGTGGAAAACCTGATCCTTGCAACAAACCCAAGTTAATTACCTTTGCAGATGAGAGATGAATTTGCATAGTCTTTGAAGACTGGAAGGTGTGAATTTAACCACTGAGTTGCTGCATTTGGTAATTCAGCCCTTTAGCCTTCTCTCCTCCCCCCCACCTATGCCCCACAAAGATGCCCTTTAAACCTATCAGAGAGCTTTCCTCATCTGAAATGTATTCATTTCTATTTAATTGGTCTCTATATATAACATACACTTGTGAATTTTAAGGAAATTAATAAAATGCTATTAAAATCTTTAAAGTTATTAATTGAATGTAAAAAAGAATAAGTAATTTTAAACTTAAGCTTTAAATTTGATTTCCAAATATAAGAACTTAAGAAGTGTCTGGAATATTTATAGATTTTCAGTTAGCTAATGACAGCAAAGCAGATTTATAAAAAGGCTTTAGATGCAGTAACTCACTTAGTATACACTTCAACCATGATTTCCTTATTTTTCCTGAGGAAAATTGAACCATAAGAATGGCAATAAATTAAACAGTTATTCAAATAAATAAATGGAGAGGCCTAAATTTAAATCCAGATAGCCTGATTTTCAACACATTCTCTGATATACTTTATCTTGCTTGTCCTAGAAAGTTCAGACTTGTTGCCATTCCTAAGAAGTAACTTTCTTTCTGTTCAACAAATTAATCTAAACAGGTGTTGGGGTCCAGAGTCAAAGGACAAGTCAACACAATTGGAGTAAAGCAAAACAAAACTTGATTCTGTCAGCCACAAGCCCCAAACTGACAAGCCAAGGACTTCTGACAGAAGAGAGGACCCCACCAAGGTCACAGTCAATTTACATAGGGAGGGGATGAGAAGGTTCTAGTTTTTAATGACCTTTAAGATGATTGGCTGTTGTCAAGTGTACCTTCCTATTGCTCCTTCATATCCTTTCCAGATAGTCTACCTGGTATGGCCAGGCAACTCAGGCACTGTTAATGAAAACTAAGGCTTGAGAAAGAGAAGCCTGACATGTTTGTAGCATGTTGCATGTTGCCCTTTTATTAATGTCATTCCTTCTTGTTCCCCTACATATGAATCTGAGTCAAATTCTTTATTCTCTTTGAGGTTCTTTATCCCTATCTCTGCTAATGTGCACATATTGACCTTAGCACTAGCATCTTATCTCTACTCATGCTTGCCTGAATAAAGTGGGTGAGAAAATTAATTATGTAAGGACCTATTAAGAGCATCACAAAAAGAATAAACAATGGCCTAGCCAGGGCAGTTATCCAAGGTGATTGAGTGAAATACTGTTCATACAGAAAGGCGGAATCTTTCCACCCCTGCAAACTGGCCTTCACCTGCTGCAGCATGCCCCAGAAGACCCTGAACTGTTTCAGGGTCCATCTTGTTTTAAGAACCTTATGTCCCAACTCCTCCTGTTCTGCAAAGCCACTTCTGTTAAGGAGTCCAGAAAGTACTCTAGATGTATGCATATTCAACAATATTTGGCAATTTCTGGTGTCTGATCTTAGGCTCTCTTCTACTCTGGCACCTTAATCAGTGTTGAACTACCCTATCCCTCTTCTTCTAAGTTGCCTTAATTGATGCTTCCCAACTTGGAAGTAATTCTGGCAGCATTCTCTTAAAGGTCCTACTTATCCTCTTTGGACGGAGACCACTCTGGTTTTCTGCAAAGTAAACAGCACTCCCAAAACTCTACCTGAGACTTTCAGCCTTAGCCTGAGGGTCTGGCTCTTTCTGTGCTGCAGGTAACTTCTCTGACACATTCCTATACCTTGTAGTGAAAAATCCGCTTCTCTCAGACATTTTGGGGGACTGCCTTCTAGACACACATGAAAAATGCTCTCAGGACAAATTCCTTATCCTGAGATCCACACCCTTGGGGTGATACCAACTTATTTTTTTATTTTATTTTATTTTATTTTATTTATTTATTTTTTTTTTTTTTGGTTTTTGGGCCACACCCAGTGACGCTCAGGGGTTACTCCTGGCTATGCGCTCAGAAGTCGCTCCTGGCTTGGGGGACCATATGGGACACCGGGGGATCGAACCGCGGTCCGTCCTAGGCTAGCGCAGGTAAGGCAGGCACCTTAACTTTTAGCGCCACCGCCCGGCCCCCAACTTATTTTTTTAAACGTACACCTCAGTAGTTGGAGAACTTGTGGAACATAATCAAAAGACCCTAAACAAATTGCATAAGTCAAAATTTAGGTGAGGGATCCCAGGGTGACAGTTTGACCCACAAACCCTCCATGCACAATCTGAGTAAGAGTCCAAGTATAATTCACAAGCAAATGTGGTGTTCATACTTGCTGGTAGTCCCACAGCCACCATCATTAGCAGGAACATAGGGTGATGTGCATTTCTGTTCTGGTTCTAGCAGCTGAGTCAGCTGAATCTGCAAGGGGTTCTTTATGTTCAGGCTGTGACTGTCTCCAGAGTTCCTCTGTCTTCTTCAATTCTGCAACTTAAACAGCTGTTGGACTGGAGAGAACAATATAGAGTCCTAAAATCCAGTTGCCTGGAGAGACAAGCTGTTATTGTGTTTTCTGCTTTGGGTCAGATAGAATTGCCATCCACTCATGGTGCTAATTTTTTTACCCTTAATATTACCAAGGAAAGCCACAATCTTTGCTTCTTCTTTCCTTCCAGGACCCATCCTCTTTAAAGGTAAGTAAGTGTGTGGTTCATGTCTAACATGTTTATAAAATGTAGAGCCCTTTATAAATAGCATCCTCCCTTGTTCAGAACCCAGGTGCCCACATAGGAACACAGGAACTCTTGTATTTAGTATTATTTATCCACTGAAATGATATATCAATTTCTAGATTATAAACATTAATGCCTAAGAAAGATAGCATAGGGAAAGGAAACACACACACCTACACACACATACACATGAACTTCAGAAAACTTAAACACTGTGTGGATCCCTATTAGGCTTGGTGACTTTTTTGAAAATAAAATTAAAATAATTGCAAAGAATTAAATTTTTGAAAATCAGTTAAAATTGAGAAAGCCATACTTAACAGATAAAATATACTTTTCTACCTATGTTTTGACAGTATAATATGTACAATTTAACCATAAATATCATTGGATTTTGAAGCAGCTGTTGGATAATCAACTTAAAAAATTTTAATACCAGTTTTATCTAATGCATCTTAAAAAATTTTACAAAAGAATTTCCATTACTTACAGAGATTTCAAACTAACTGGACTTGCCATTACCAAACCTTTCCAAAGTTATCTGTTTAATTTTCATTTAACTGTCTATGATTGAGCTCTAACTAAGGTCTAATGACAAAAGCACCTGCCTTGCCTACACTTGCAGGCTACAATTTCAATACCCAGTGTCAATAAAAGTGCAGGACAGGGTCTTAAAATTCCTTTTCTTTGCCCACAGACACTACAATAAAGTGTGCAGACTTGGGGCCTGTACTTAAGTGTGCAAGAATATCAAAAACAACATGCAACTCATGGTGAGCAACACAAATAAAACTATGTCTTGGACACAAATAGATATAGAAGCATCTTCAAGTACCACACCAAAGTACATGAACAGTAAAGCTTAGGGTGTCATAACCAAGTACAAGTGCCTCTAATCTATCACAACTACTAAAAGAAGTCAGAGGCAGATCAGCAATATATTTTAATAAATATTTTATAATGGGCATAATATTAAATGTATTTACTTAAATGGCAATACAATAAAGTGAAGATGCCTGTGAAAAAATATTAGATCAATGGTAATCATACACATGCCTAATAGATGTTTAAATATGAATGAGTTCAATAATAAAGAATAGCTTACTAGCCATGAACACCCAGTATACAATAGATATTAGTCAGCAGCATATAATCATGGTGAGCAACACAAATAAAACTATGTCTTGGACACAAATAGATATAGAAGCATCTTCTATATTCTCCATTTAGTAGAATGTTTGCATGTAGTTAATGACTTTAACTATATTAAAACAAGTTCTTTCAATTCCCATGCTATTGAGTTTCTAAAATAAATTGGTGTTAGATCAATGGAGAAGTAAGTAAGCAACACAAATAAAACTATGTCTTGGACACAAATAGATATAGAAGCATCTTCAAGTACCACACCAAAGTACATGAACAGTAAAGCTTAGGGTGTCATAACCAAGTACAAGTGCCTCTAATCTATCACAACTACTAAAAGAAGTCAGAGGCAGATCAGCAATATATTTTAATAAATATTTTATAATGGGCATAATATTAAATGTATTTACTTAAATGGCAATACAATAAAGTGAAGATGCCTGTGAAAAAATATTAGATCAATGGTAATCATACACATGCCTAATAGATGTTTAAATATGAATGAGTTCAATAATAAAGAATAGCTTACTAGCCATGAACACCCAGTATACAATAGATATTAGTCAGCAGCATATAATCACATATATTCAAAGGATTATCAGAGATTACTTTAAGAATATTTATGCCACAAAATGAGAAAACCTAGATTAGGATGTGGATAAATTTCTGTACTCCTTTACCTCCAAAGGTTAAACTATGATGATTTGAAATACATAAATAGATCTATCATGATTGAGGAAATTGAAATAGCAATCCTAAGTAACCAAAATGAAAAGTCCAGGTCCAGTTGGATTTACTAGTTAATTCTTTCAAACCTTTAAAGAGGACCTTCTACCAATCATTTTCAAGATCGTTCAGGAAACTGAAGAATCAGAGACACTCCCAAAAATCCTATATGAAGCAAACATCACCCTGACTCCAACAGCAAAGATGCCACAAAGAAGAAAATTACAGGCTGATATTCTTAATGAACAGAGGAGATGCAAAGAGACTCAACAAAATTGCTAGCAAATATAATTCAACAATTCACAAAAAAAAATAACAAAACAAAACACAATGACCTACTAGCATTCATGTCAAAGAATCAAGGCTGGTTTAACATATGCAAGACGAGCATAATACATAATATCAATATAAGAAAAATAAAAATGATGATCAAATTAAAAGATGTAGAGACATGATCTAACACCAATTTATTTTAGAAACTCAATAGCATGGGAATTGAAAGAACTTGTTTTAATATAGTTAAAGTCATTAACTACATGCAAACATTCTACTAAATGGAGAAAATTACTACAAGCCTTTTTTCTAAGATGAGGCACATAACAATGTTGGCAGTATTGCCAGTTTTATTTAATATAGTACTAGAAGTATTTACCTTAGCAATTATGCAAGATAAAGATACCAAAGGCAACCATATAGAAAACAAAGAAGTTAAGCTTTCACTATTTGAAGACAACATGGTGTTACATTTAGAAAATGCTAAAGATTATAAAAACGCTTCTAGAAAAAATAAACTTGTATAATAGACTGGTAAGCTACAAAAATCCACAAAAATTCATAGTTTTCTTATATGAAAATAAATAGATAAAATAGTTAAAACCAATCCCATTCACAGTTGTGCATTGGAAAATCAAGTACATTTGAATCAGTTTAACTAAATAGGTGATATATTATATTATTTATTATATGTAATAAACAATGTTAATAATCTATTATATAGCATACATGTTATATGTTATATTACCAATTATATATTATAATATATATGGAATAACTTATATTATATATTATTTTTATAAATAAACTTACAAAGTACTACTTCAAGAAAAAGAAAAAGGACAGAGGGAAATGAAAACACATTCCCTGCTCATGGATTGGGAGGATTAACATCATTAAAATAACTATTCTTCCTAGAGCATTTTACAAATGTAATGCCATCCCTATAATGATAAACAGGATAAAATGGAAATTAAACTCTCCAGGATAATGAAGCTAAAGGCATCTTCAAAGATAAAACACTACTGACCAAACATGTGGAAACAAAGATAAACAAATGGTTCTACAATAAATAAAACCTTTTGCAATAATAAGGAAAATATGACTAGGGTACAAAGACTGCTGATAAATTATTCACTCACTGCTCATCTGGTTAGGGTTTAATATCTAATATATAAATATGTATATTTACATATATAAATATATAAAGCACGGTAGAGCTTAACAAGAAATAAAATCATCCAAACCCATTAAAAAATAGGAAGAAAACATGAACAAAATTTCCTCAAAGAAGAAACACAGATAGCCAAAAGCCACAAAAAAGCGATCCACATCATTAAGCATCAGGAATATGCAAAGCAAAACAATGAGATATCATCTCACACCAGAGACAGGCACTCATCAAAAATAACAAGAACAACCAGTGCTGGTGTGGATGCTTGGATAAAATATTCTTAAAGCTGGTGGGAATGTTATCTGGTCCAGCCTTTTGGGGAAACAATATAGACATTCCTCAAAAAAAATACATATAGAATCACAATACTTAGAAACCCAGATGTTGATGAATAGATGTAAAGATAAACAATGGAACTTCTACACCAAGGAATACAACATAGCTGTGGGAAAAGTGAAGTCATCACATTTGTTTATACATGGATAGACATATAGATTATCATGCTGAAAGAAATGTGCAAGAGAGGACTGAACAAAGAAGGATCCCACTCATTTGTGAAATATTTAAAAAATCATAGTTTGAGAATAATACTGAAAGATTCTAGAAATGAGAGGGTAGTGCAGTTAGTACATAAAACGGATCACTATGACATTAATAATTGGAAATGATCATTCTGGTCAAGAACTGGTTGTTGAAAAGAGATTGATATGCATAATACCCTTTCACTGACAGTACTGCAATACATAGTGCCTAAAAGGAAAAGAAAAAGAGAAGAAAAGTGTCTGCAATTGAGGCAGGTGTGGGGGTGGTGGGGGAGGCAGGGACATGAGAAAAATTGGGGAAATTAGTGGTGGAAAATGAACATTTTTGAAGAATGGGAGCTGGAACATTATATGACTGAAACTCAGGCATCAACAATTTTTTAACCCTGCATCTCATAAAGTGATTACAAAAAATTAATGGAAAGTAAGACATTCATTTGGTGACTTCTGTCTGATACTGTGAAAAAAGTAGGGTAACTTCTGGGGGAAAAAAGAGACAGAGTTGTGGAGGAGGTGAAAAGAAGAATCATTTTAATAATATGAGCCAAAATGTATTAAGCTCCCAGATATATATCTGGGAAAGCAGAGCTTAATACATACATACATACATATATACATAGATACATATATATACATATAAGATGAATAAAATAAAAAATTTATTAAAAAATCTATGTTGGAAACTTAATACACAACTTGTATGATATATGAGAGTAAATAATCTGTGTGTCGGGGTCGGAGAGGTGGTGCTAGATGTAAGGTGTCTGCCTTGCAAGCACTAGCCAAGGAAGGACCTAGGCTTGATCCCCCCGGCGTCCCATATGGTCCCCCAAGCCAGGGGCAACTTTTGAGAGCTTAGCCAGGAGTAACCCCTGAGCATCAAATGGGTGTGGCCGAAAAAAAAACAAAGAAAAAAAATCTATGTGTCCAGACAGGGCAATTTATAGCTTAAATTATGGATAGTGGACAATTGGGTGCAACTCTTACTAATTAATTTTTAAAAGACAATTATTAGGTATACTGTGACTTCCTAACACTTTGAATTTAAATATGCCAACTACAATCATGCTTGTAATCATGGAACTTAAATATTTTATAAAAAATAAATGATAGCAATTATCATCATAAAAAAGTAAATTCAAATATGTCAGTAGCGTATACCACCATTAAATTGCATAATTACAAAAGCAAACATTTCACCATATTGGGGTGGAGACAGAAGTCAATATATTCTTTTTGCAGGAGGGTATTCAGTGTTATATCTGGCGGTATTCAGTGGTTACTCCTGGCTCTGTGCTCAGAAATAGCTCCTGACAGACTTGGGGGCCATATGAGATACCAGGGGATTGATCCCAGGTCAGTCTGAGGTTGCTCCCAGGTCATTAGCCTGAAAGGCAAATGCCTTACTGCTGTGCTATATAATTCAGGCCCAAAAGTCAATCTACACTTGATAACCCTAGAGATCACCTAGTTGTAGTGTCCACATGCAGGAGGCCTGAATAGCAAAATGATCTGCTAAGCCTGAATGCTCAGTACTTACTTGTGATCAAATGGCAAAGAGTTTTATCCACATTGAGAGAATTTGACTAAGTGAGCCTAAGTTTTTTTTGTCTCATGTTTTTTTTTTGGTTTGTTTTTTGTTTTTTTTTTTTGTTTTTTTTTTTTTTGTTTTGGGGTCACACTCGGCAGTGCTCAGGGGTTACTCCTGGCTTCATGCTCAGAAATTGCTCCTGGCAAGCACGGGGGACCATATGGGACGCCGGGATTTGAACCGATGACCTTCTGCATGAAAGGCAAACGCCTTACCTTCATGCTATCTCTCCGGCCCCTGTCTCATGTTTTTAAAGCCCCAGCCTTCTGAATTTTTAAGATTCAGAGAAAAAAAAATATAATTGTCCGTTTTTGAGGTGGTAATTTGATCAGTTGTTGATCTTCACTAAAATTGTATGATTGGGGTTCTTTTCTGTTAAGTGTGTTAGAATACCTGTAAATATTTACAACAAATATGCAGTTTTATTCCCCTGAGAGAGGGCAGGTTACCCAGGGGACAAGTTAAAGTTCTGCCTATAATGAGTCAAGTTCATAATACTTAAAATACATGTGATAAATTTGGAAAAATCCAAACAATTCAGTTTGTAGGCACTTTAAACCGAGTTGGCCTATTGAAAGGATTATGCAAAAACAGCAGTTCTCCACAGGGAGCCTTTGCTTTTAAAGGACTCAGTGTGAAGTTTTGTTTAAAATTACACAATTCCAACCACTTGAACCTGTGCAGATCAGACTGAAAGGGGTATGCAGTTAGATATAAAAAAATCTTACAACTGAAAAGCCAATGACAATGATCTAACCTAACTCTTTTTCTTTTCTTCCAGATTGGGATAACACATCACCCTTCTATGATTCTAACAGGCCTCTATGATTCTAACATAGTTCAAGTTAATAGTATTATAATAACATTCTGTAGGTTAAATACCTTGGAGACTGAAAATAGTAGCATTAACTTATAAAATAAAATTGTAGCTACAGAAGGCAGAAAAGATACAGTACTCAATATATAAAAAAGATCTAATATGCCCAAGTAATTTTTTGAAAAAATTAAATGTATCTACTAAAACTCAATAAAATATAAATTATATTTATTTATGTAAATTATTTATATAAATATATAAATAAAGCATATTTAAATATAAATATAAATAAAACTATTAATTAGATTATAAAGGATGTATATAATTTATGGTAAAGTGGATGTTTAAATAGAAGTAGAAAATCAAAAATGAAAAAAGACAGAAAAATGAAAGAAAGAAAAATAAGAATTTATTTGAATAACAAGCTTGTTTTGATAGTTTTTTAATTACTAGTTAAGTATTCTAAGAAATCACATGGAGAAGTTTTTGGATTATTTATAACAAGTAATCTCATAAAAACAATACTTGAATATATAGAGAAATTGAATATTATACTGACTGTTTTTTTAATATTTTTTATTAGACCAATGTGAATTACAAGTCTTTCACATTATATTTGTTACATAGAGACAGTGAGTTAGGGCCATTCCCACCGCAGGTGCTGTCCTCTCTCCACTATAGTTCCCAGCATGCATCCCATACCTCCACCCTCAGTTCCCTATACTGCTAGCGTAAAGGTCCATTTTGTGTATAAGCTTGTTATAGTTTGGGTATCTTGATTCTATAGTAGTTGACTTTGGGTTAGGTATTTAGGTCCTATCATTTTTTATTTTCACTCAATGTTCATGAGGCTGCTTGTCTCTAGTACCATCCACTTTTGTTTCCCTCATTTTCTGAGGCAGAACAAGACGATTCATGTTCTATGGTTTCATTAAAAAAAGAAGTGGGGAAGAGGACCTGTCTAGAAGCTATAAATGTAAATTTTAAAGAAGAAAGAAGGAAAAGCAAAACAAAACTAAACTAAAAAGGAAAGGAGAATAGGTGTGACAAGTTTTGTTTTGTTTTTGCATAGGCATGTTAAGTATTGGGAATTTAGAAAGGAAATTCCCTTGGCCTAAGAAAGACAGGGTTTCTCCACCTTTGAAGCTTACTCTCATGGGGTCAACTATAGACTCCTGCCATGTTCATTGTTGAACCCCAGGTCTTTTTATGGTGCCAGGAAAAGTTTTGTTCAGTTGTGGTTGTCCCAAAGTCAGTCTTCTGTAATTAGAATTATCTTGGTTTTGGCATGTGTTAGGACGAAGTTTGGGATAGTCTTTCTTTATGGTTCCAGAAGTTCCGCTATGTCAAAGTTGTTGCAGTAAGTCTTCTGTAATTACTAATCTTGGTTTTTGCACAAATCAGAGGATGGGGTATCTTCTGATTTCATCTCACCATTAGGTGATGTGGTGAGGCAACCTGCCTTTAAATCAAGTTGTTCCTGTTTCCTTATTGTCAGGATGTCCTACGAACATACCCTGGTGCAAGTTGATGCCAGAGCAGTATTAGGGATTCCCGCAGGGAAGTTTGATTTCTAGTGATTTTGCAGGGAACTCTCTCATTGTTTTTTTGATAGTGTGTAACAAAATAATGTGAAAACTACAATACAATATAGTACAATACAATACAAGCATAGTAGAATGGAATTTTGCTTCTATATAAATATTTTTTACGGGTCGGAGCAGTGTCACATGGTAGGGTATTTGCTTTGCAAGTGGCTGACCTACAACAGACCGTGGTTCAATCCCCAGCATCCCATATGGTTCCCCAAGCCAGGAGCGATACCTGAGTGCATTGCCATGAATAAACCCTGAGCCTCATCTATCTGGTGTGGCCCTGAAACATATATGTGTGTGTGTATATATATATATATATATGTTGAGTCAAAGGGGAGATCTTAGCAAAATATATATAATTAGCATCCAATTATATATCGTTTTTATAATTCAAAACATCTAATAAACACTTAAATTATATAAATAATGTGCAATGTATTAGCAATGATAAGTAAAATATAAAGAATAAGAAATCAATAACAGATGAAGTATTATAAGTAAAGACATTAAATAAATAGAAATAGCTTCAGGGGCAGGAGAGATAGCACCCCATATAGTCCCCCGTGCATGCCAGGGGCGATTTTTGAGCATAGAGCCACGAGTAACACGCTGCCAGTGTGACCCCAAAAGAATAGCTTTAAATATAAATCGAGAAAAGTGAATTTTAGTGAGTGTATCACAAGATATGTATCTATTATGATTATACTTATACATAAATATCATTAAATAATTTAATGAACTTTATTTTAGATATTACTTATAAACTAAATGTAATACCATGATTACATAAACTAATAAGGAACTAAAAATAATTAAGTACTTACTATGCCCCTTCTAGTTCATTGAATATAAAGGTTAAAGACTTTGTTACAAACTGCTCCCTTATGACTTCTGATTCTCTGCTTGTATTGGTGTCAATGAGAAAAGTATGTGACTAATAATTGTGTCCCAGTTTCCACATCTATAAACTGGACTTACTTGCCTCACAAAGTTGTAAAAATTCAATAGAGTATAACACATGAAGCACTTAGAGGAAAGACTAATACCTAAGAAGCTTGTGTAAGAAATATCCATCATTTACATTAGAAACTATTTTCACATATCACCTCATTTAATAGTAACCACACTGAGGACCAGAAGCTAGTTCACAAAACTAGTGTACAAATTTTATATTTGTTTATTTATTTTGGTTTTGGGGCCACCACAGGCAAAGCTCAGGCTTTACCCCTTACTACTGGCTCTGTGTTCATATATTACTCTTTGCAGGCTGGGAGGCCATATGGAATGCTGGGAATTGAATCTGGACTGGTCAAATGCAAGGAAATACTCTACTCACTGTGATAGCTCTTTGAACGCTGTTGTAAAATATTTTTATGAAGAAATTCTGGGTTTGATTGCCTACATGAAATGGTTCCATGAATTGCCTGTGATTCCTGGAAATTGATGATCTCTGGAACAGAGACATAGACCAACCTTCTCTCTGAAAGAATGGGTATCTACAATGAGAAATATCTATATATATTTCAGTTCTTAATTTTGAGGTATCTCTATAATATTTTCATAATAAATAAATTTATGTCCCAACACCTTGTAACAAGACATAAATCTGTGTTATTCAATGGATAAAAAATGTGGAAGCTATCTCTCAGCAAG
Organism: Suncus etruscus; assembly: GCF_024139225.1. Lineage (NCBI taxonomy): Eukaryota > Metazoa > Chordata > Mammalia > Eulipotyphla > Soricidae > Suncus > Suncus etruscus. The sequence goes on along the minus strand of NC_064862.1, from coordinate 8,660,490 downwards.
ACCAACATATGGCCAACAAGCACATAAAAAACTTGCTCATCATCTGTTATAAATATGGAAATCCAAATCAAGATGACAATGAGATATCATCTTACACCAGTGAGGATAACACATATCAAAACTACTGGGAACAATCTGTGTTGGGGGGGATGTAAAAAAAAGGAACTGCTGGTGGGAATATTTTCTCATTCATCAGTATGATGTGTTCTCATTAAGCTCAGATTTGAGTTGAGTTTATGACTCAGCAATTCCTATTTGAAGTATCTATTCCTAGGACAGAAAACATTCCTCCAAAAGAACATATGCACCCACTATTTATCGCAGCATTCAGTACATTAGTTAAAAGCTGGAATTAACCTAGACGTTCAACAACAGAGGAGTGAATTATGAAGCTGGGTATGTGTGTACACACACATACACACACACACATACACATATATACATACATATATATACGATGGAGTATTACATACCTGTAAAAAACACAATCATGCTATTCACTGCAACATGGATGAACCTGGAAGATATTATGTTATATGAAGTAAGTCAGAAGAATGATAAATACAGGATAATATAATTTATATATGGTATTTAGAATAACTTCCTGAAAGAATATAATAGTTTCACTATGGGTGGCCAAGGGGGGTTTCTATCATGGCCACATAGTATAATGAGAAGGGAAGAAATCGAATGGAGGAAAAAAACATAGTGTGAATTAAGGCAAAAAGGAGCCAAGGGAACTCAGGTGTATTGGAGGTAGTAATAAAGGACAGACCATGGACATCAAACCATGAAATCAACAACAATCAACAATAAACCATGAGACCCGAACTTTATCAGCCAAACTTAAAAAAGGTGCCTGTTATATAGTTAGTTGGGGGTGAGGAAATGTTGAGGAACTAGAGGGAGGTTGATGCTTGCGTGGGAATTGGTGATGTCTAAAACTTAACTATGATTAATTTTGTAAATCAGAATGCTTTAAATTAAAACATGGGATCAGAGAGATAGCATGGAGGTAGGGCGTTTTCCTTGCATGCAGAAGGAAAGTGGTTTGAATCCTGGCATCCCACATGGTTCCCTGAACCTGCCAGGAGCAATTTCTGAGCATGAGTCAGGAGTAACCCCTGAGTGCTGCTGGGTATGACCCAAAAGCCAAAATCCAAAACAAAAACAAAAAAACTAAAACAATATTTAATTATAAAAAGTTGTCTGGGGCTGAAGAGAAAGCACAGCCATAGGGCATTTGCCTTGCATGTGGCAGACACAGGACAGACCAGGTTAGATTCCAGGCACCCCCTATAGTCCCCAGAGCCTGCCAGGAGCATTTTCTGAGTGCAGAGCCAGGAGTAACCCCAGAGCACAAAAACCAAAAAAAAAAAAAAAAAAGTGTGTAAGCTTGAAAAATAGTATAGTGGGTAAGACATCTTACTCTTGGCCGATTTGAATTTTTAATCTCTGGCACCATTTATGGCTTCTCATGCCCTGACAGGAAAAATCTCTCTGCATAGCAGAGTATGGCAAAAACAATAAATGAATTATAAAAGTGAATCTATAATATAAATAATATATTATATACAATGATGAAATATATATATGTACATTTTAGGTAGCATATATTTACATATTGGTGGTAATCTAAAGGAAAGTGTAGAAAAGTAGATTAAAGGAATCAATTTATACACAATACATAATGGCTATATAAGTAAGCAATATATATGTATACGTATATATATATACACATATTTCACATACAGTGGCTATATATGTATGTATACATATATAGAAAGACACAGATTGCTCCTTGCTTGAAGCATAGTATGTTGGGGAATTTTAAGCAAATAACTGGTCAGTTTCGGGACCAGAAAGACAGTACAGCAGGTGGGGCATTCACCTTGAATGTACTCCACCTAGATTTTCTCTGTATCATGCTATACATAGTCCCATGACCATTCTAAAAGTAAGAACTAATCATTGCCAGGTTGTGCATCTTAACAAAAATAAATAAAGGCAGAAAAGAAGAAAGGGAGTAAATTTTAACGTGATTGATAACTTTGTGTGTATTAATCTGATATCTATGAACATATGAACATAGTATAGCATACCTTAAGTATATAGATATGAACCAGTGCTTCCTCAGTACAATATTTTAAAAGAAGACAAAATATACCTAGGATATACAAAGCTTTTGAGTTTCAGAGATGTAGAATAAGTAATTTACTAAATGTTCACAATTGAAAATTATAGACTAAGTTCTAATGCAAATTTTTCACAGGGGTTATTTGAAGAAAGAAAATAAATTAAAGGCTGAGATGTGGAAACAGAGAAGCTTTTTTAAAAAGTGAAACTAGAATAAAGATTAGAGAGCTCATTAGCAGTTGTATTTTTCAAGAGTAATTTGAAAATAAATTGCAATAGAAAGAAATTAAGAGCATCTGGCTGTTCAAATCACTACATTATTCTTACAGGAAAAGCAAATATAAAGTATCAACTACAAGAGAATCAAGTTAGAATATGAAAAAAAATTAAAGATAGTCAAAACTAAAATTTGAGTACCTACTACACATCTCTGATTATAGCTAACACTGGGACATCATTTCAATAATACTAATCTGTAATATCCCCAACCTTCCAAAATATCGCTACTTAAAGATACCCATCTGCTATTCAGATTATGGTAAATATTAAAGCTCTTTATAAATATAAGTTATTTTCCTGGCCTCATGGTTCAATGGCATTATTCACATTTTGGTCAGAGTTACTTGAGGAGGTAAAGCACTTGATTCGCTTTTAGCTTTTTATCTCATTCTAATTCAATTTTCCACACTGCACATGATTCCTTGAACGCCATCAAAGTTCACTACTGAGCACAGAGCTGGGAATAGCCATAGCATCATGGGGTGAGCCTCAAACCCATTATGAATAAGTAATTATTTAGACTGAATTAAGTATTAATATACATTTAATGTATACCGGATACATTATGTATCACTATCAAGTGAAAACTTAAAGAACTAGTGTATGCTTCAACCTGAATTTCTTTCTTTCTTTTTTTTGGGGGGAGAGAAGGGGTTGAGGTCACAACCGGCAGCCTCAGGGGCTACTCCTGACTCTACACTAAGAAATCGCCCCCGGCAGACTCAGGGAACCATATGGGATGCCGGGATTCAAACCACCGTCCTTCTGCATGCAAGGCAAACTCCCTGCCCTACCACTGTGCTATCTCTCCAGCCCCCAACCTGAATTTCTTGAAGGATTATAATGAGCAGAGTCTGTCCCTGGCCTTCTTAAGTATATATGTAAACACTAAGAAACCATTGTATTCTAGACATGTTAGAGTTCCGGTAGTTACTTGGGTTTATTTTTTAATCTTTTGTACTCTCAGAAAATTATACATGGCTTTAAAATATTTTGTAATTTCCTATTTCCCCCCTTCTTATTGTAGGATGTTAGTTGAAATAGAACTCATTTACCAGTGGACACTCAAAACATTCCAAAGATTTCTGGAGACAAAACTGGGCATTAAAGCTGGGTCCAGGCTCTCTCTAAGGACTGTTCCTGGAAGAGATTTTTCTTCCACTGCTGTTTGTACTCTCCACTGTCATTGGCAAACAATTCTCTTACTGGTCATTCTCTTCAGAGTGGAAAAATTGAATTTTTCCTCTTAGAACAAGTAAAATGAACATATTGTGTGCTTACATTGAGATAAGAGACTGGGTGAGGTCAGGGACATTAAGTGAGGTCAACATTACTCCTCCCACTGTTTTAGATATTTTTTGTTCATTTATTTTATTTTATTTTATTTGGTGGGGGAGCATAGTCAGTGATGCTTAGGGCTTACTCTTCTCAGAGATCAATCCTTACAGTTCCTGGGTACCATATCTGCTGCTAGAGATTGATCCTGGTCAACAGAATGAAACACAAGTTTATTAGGCCCTGTACTATTATATAATTTCTTTGGCACTTATTTTAGTTTTTGAACAGTTTATTCATTCTATTTTTATAATTGAGTTAATTGACATACTAGGCTTAAGTACATAATAGTGATTCAGAATATATAGAAATTGTAAGATTATCACATCATCTAACAGAAAGTGAGATCTATTAAGACAAAAAAATATATATATATACTAGAGGTAAGAACAATTATATCTATAGCATAGAATCTGATAAATATTTAATATAATATAAACATACATACCTCAAAAATAAGAATGAGTCTATAAAAACAGTTGAGGGGAGAGTAGGACCTGAAGCTATTCACAATAGCAAAAGCTAATAAAAATACTGGTTAGCATAAAACTTTATTTTCCTTACCATAAATTATATAAATATAACCCATAACAGATCAATTCCAACTAACACAAAATTAACTTTTAGACTAAAACTTTATTTGTAATAAGTACTGTTTTTGTGAAATGAAAATATATCCACTACTAATAACCTGCTTTCATAACAGAAGTTAGGAAAATATTTGGAAAGTAATAAAGATCACTTAGATAAATGTTTGTATCCTGAAATATACAAATATACTTATGAACTAAATATTTATCCTATTCTTTAAATTATGAAAAAAACAAGGAATGTAATTATCTTTATAAACTGACTCTGGTGCCAGATAGATGGTATATAGGTTTTAAGGAACTTGCCTTGCATGTGTTCAATCCTTGACATCATATGGTTTCACAAGAACAACTAGTATCATCCTCAAGTACTGCCAAATGGAATGCAAAACAAAATAAACAAGTAAATAAGCAAAAATCCAGAAGAGTTGGTATGTCAAATCAATTAAAAATTTAAGTAATATTTCTCAATGGCCATCTTGCCAGCAAAAATAATCTACTATCAGAAATAGCATAATGCTGCCAATTACTCCCAGGTAAATAATCTAAACTAAAACTTTGCCTCCTTTTTGGAATGGGGACAGACAGATTTCCATTTTTGCCTGAAGACACAGCAACATGCAGAGCCACAATTGACACCCTTTGACATAAAAACAACCCAGATACACAAATGAACCTTATCATCAATAGGCATGAAAACATTTTGGTAGGAAATGAGACAGAATTGAGAAAGATATCTATTAAAATATGAAAACTATCAATGCTAGAGACAATGTAAAAGAAAGGAACCTTCTTTTTTTAGTTACTGAGAATGTTGTCTGCTTCAGCCTCATTGAAAGCAGAATGGAGATTTCTCAGAAAAGTATGAATAGAGCTCCTACATGACTCAGTAATCCTACTTCTTAGCATTTGTCTCCAAATAAAAAAAGCATCAATTAAAAGAGAGAGATGCATATATATTGCATATTTAATAAAATAGCCAGAATATAGAAATATGAACTGAGGAATTGTGGTATAAATCCAATGGGATTTTATGCAATAATTCATAAAAATGAACTTTTTACATTCAATGTGGATTGAAATGGAGGGCATCATGTTAAGAAAATAGGTCAGATGGAGAACAAATAGATGAGCTCAGTCATTTTTTGAACATAGAGAGATAAAATAAGAGAATAGGAGCCCATGATATACTATAGCAGATAAGTCACTTGCATTGTACTTGGCTAACCCAGGGTTGATTTCCAGCATTCTATATTGTCTTCCAGCATCACTAAGAGTGATAACTGAGAACAAAGCCAGGAGTGACCCCCGAACATCTCTGAATGTGACCCCCTCCAGAAAAAGAATACAGAACATTGAAGAATGGCAGATTTTTAGTATTGGAATAAAAAATAAATAATTGTGGAACTGTAGTAATATAGAAGGTCCTAAATTTGAATTGCACAAATAAAGACCAAACTAAAGCTAACATATGGAAAAAGGTGGAGAGGTGAGAAATTTGATGAGGCTGTGGTTAATAATTTTGTATAATAACACTAAAGACTAACATTATTTTATCTACCAAAACTATAAAATATAAATAAAATTAATTATTTACATGTGGTTATCCAATTGTTCCAAAACCACTTGTTGAAGAGACTGTCATTAATTCCTTTCGATGTATTGGCTCTCTTGTCAAAGATTAATTGACCATATACTTGGGACTTTGTCACTGAATATTCTATGCTACTCATTGCTCTGCAAGTCTATCTTTGTTTCAATACCATGCTGCTTTGATCATTATGGTTTTGTAGTAGAGCTTTAAATTAAGTAATGAGATTAAGTAATTAAGTAATGAGTAATTAAGTAATGCCTCTCAGTTTCTTGTTTCTCCTTTGTTTGTTTTTAATATGGATTTGGCTATCCAAGTTTTTTTATAGTTCTACCCCATTTTTTCAGTTTTTAATTCTTTATTTTTTATGTTAATAATTTTTATTTTGTCTAAAGTAGATTACAAATCATTCACAGTAGTATTTTAGGTACATAGTGACATTGAATGGGGGCATTCCCACCACCAATGTCCTCTCTCCACCCCTGTTCCCAACATGCATCCCATTTCGCCTCTCCTCTGCCCCAAACCCCCTGAGCTGCTAGTATAAGTGGTCCCTTCTATGTCTAGCTTGTTGTAGATTCGGTATTGATTTTGCTGTAGTTGGCTTTGGATTACTGTGCCTATGCAAAAAAAAAAATAGCACAAATTTATTTTATTTTTTTTTTGTAATTGTCGTTGCTTGTTTTGTTTTTTTTTTTCCTTTGCTTTTTTATTTTTCCTGTGCTTTGATTCGTCTTTATTTCGGGATCGTGGTTAGCTGTCTTTATTGCTGTGGTGCTTTTTAAGTGGTTTTGTTTATTGGTTGGTTTGTTTTTGTTTCTTTTTGTTTTTTTGGGGGGTGATATTTTTGTATTATTTTTTATGTTTTTCTTTCTTTTCCCATTTCCTTAAACTGATTTTTATAGTCTCTAGTAGGATTCCTCCTGTTTTTTACTTGTTTGAATTTTTGTGTTCCCCCCACCCCGCCTTTTTTCTTTTTGTTCTTACCTTCAAACAGAACCACATATCTTGGACCATCTTGTTCTGCCTCACAAATTGAAGGGGAAATAATGGAGGGCACCAAAACCAAACAGGCGTATGAACATTGAGTAGAAATAAAAAAATGATCAGACTTAAACACCACATTCACACCAATTTTATAATTGATTATGGTAAATCCTTGAAGGTTTTCTAAATTTGGATGGCATTATCTTGAAACTATATAGTAGTTTAGGTAAGATAAAGGATTGTATAAAGGAATGCAACTGTCTTTTGTGTATTGATTTTGTAGTTGGCCACTTTGCTGTATTGGTTTAATGTTACTAGGAACTTTTTTTATGGACTATTTAGGTATACTTATATATGTCATCATGTAATCTGCAAATAGAGATAAATTGTCTTCTTATTTTCCAATTTGGATTCTTTGTTTTCCTTCTCTTTCCTGATTGCTACTGCTAAAATTCTAATACCGTGTTGAATAAAAATGAAGATGATCGAATCATATCTATCACCTTACACAAAGTGGATCAAAAACCTTCATAATAGACCTGAATTCATGAATTTCACTAAGGATAACTTAATCAGAATACTCCAAATCTTACACACCAAAGAAGTTTTCAATGATAGGAAGCCAATGACAAATACTATAGAGTAAAATCTTAATAAACGGGACTACATCAAACTAAAAATTTCTATATAAATATATAAATACTAAATTAAAAGACAACTAACTGAGTAGTATAAAATATTTGCTCTCAACACATCAGAAAAGGGTTTGATATCTAATACAAAATACTCTCAAAGGCTAACTCCACAAAACCAGAAACCCCATCAATAAAAGTCCTCTGAGGAGGACTCATAGAAGGCCAACAGGCATTGAAAAAAAATGCTAATCATCACTTATCATTATGAAAATCCAAAAAAAAAGACAACAAAGAAATATTATCTTATACCAGTGAGGATGGCACATAAAAATGCTAAGAACAAATTGATTTGGCAGAGCTCTGGTGAGAAAGGAACTCATTCACAGTTTTAGTGGGAATGCTGTCTGAGCTACTCCCTATGGAAAATAGTATGGAGAATTCTCAGTAAACTAAAAATTGATCTTCCATAATATCCAGAATTCCAGATTTGGGGTATCAATCCCAAAGGCAGGAAAACACTGATCTAAACAAATGTATGCCCACTGCTATTCATTGCAGCATTCAGAATATCTCAGAGTTGAAATCAACCTAGATGTCCTTCAACAAATGAATGGATCATGAAGTGGTATATTTACAATGAAATATACTACATATCTGTAAGAAATGATGCAATCATGCAATTTGTTGCAGCATAGATGACACTGGAAGATATTATGTTAAATGAAAATAAGCCAGAATAAGAAGGATAAATACAGGATGATATAATTTTTTTGGGGGGGTCACACCTGGCAGCACTCAGGGGCTACTCCTGGCCCTACGCTCAGAAATTGCCCCTAGCAGGCTCGGGGACCTTATGGGATGTTAGAATTTGAACTACCATCCTTCTGCATGCAAGTAAATGCCCTACTGCTGTTCTATCTCTCCTCTCCCCCCCTTTTAGGATGATGTAATTTATATGTGGTTTTTTTTTTTTAGAATAATTGCAAGAAGAAATGCAATGGTTTAAGTGATAATTGGCTTGGACACTCTTGGCTGCATAATATAGAGAGGTGAAGGAAAGAAGCTGAGGAGAGGAGAAATACAAATATAAAATAATGCGGGTCAGGGCTAAGTGGTCTCAGGTGCATTGGTGGTATTAAAAAAAAAAAGCACGAAATTAAATATCCAAGCCAAAGTCAGATACACTGAAACATGAGACCCAAAATTAAAGAATCACAACTTAAAATGGGCAAGCTAGAGGGCAGGGGTGGTGGCATAGGTTGCATTGGTATCATTAGTGTCATTGTATCACTGGTTGATATCATTGGTGGAGGAAGGCTGACACTGGTGGTGGTATTTGCCCTGAAACATTGTATGTCTGAAACTGAACTATGTGGTACTTTGTAAATCCTAACAATTTCAATAATGGAAGAACATTGGTGGTGCAAAGGTTGCACTGGTGAAGGGGAGTATTCATTGTTTATAACTGAAACCCAACTACAAACATGTTTTAAGCATTGTGCTTAAATCAGTATATTATTAAAAATTAAAATAAAATAATAAAAAAATCCTTCTAAAAACAATTATAAACTAGTCATATAGATTGCATGCAATCCTAAACATGTACACATATGTGTAGCAAAAATCTTTTGAAATATGTAAAATAATAGGCTTTTTAACAATTTTTGTGCCTTTCGCCTATTTTCTAATGGATATTGGAAGTTGTGTTAAATTTAACAGGATAATGAAAGTATAGCTTTATTACAAATATTCTGATTATATAATCTATAATATGTAAACATATATCTATAGATTTGGAACATAGATTAGGAATCTCTATTAAAATCCTTACTTGTGGGCCCGGAGAGATAGCACAGCGGCGTTTGCCTTGCAAGCAGCCGATCTAGGACCAAAGGTGTTTGGTTCGAATCCCGGTGTCCCATATGGTCCCCCGTGCCTGCCAGGAGCTATTTCTGAGCAGACAGCCAGGAGTAACCCCTGAGTACCGCCGGGTGTGGCCCAAAAACAAAAAAAAAATCCTTATTTGTCAGTAATTTTTACTTTTATATTTGGCAGTTGTAAACTACTCTCTAATGAAAGTAGATGCAAAAAAATTTTTTTATTGTGACCAAAGTTCATTTACACAGAATTATTTACGATACACAGTGACAATGAATGAAGGGCATTCCCACCACTAATGTTATCCTCCCTCCACTCTTGTTCCCAGCATGTCTCCCACATCTCCCTCCTTTACCCCCCAGAATCCTACTGCAAATGGTCTCCACCTTTCAGCTTGTTATAGGCTGGGTATCTATTCTGTTTGGTGTTCATATGACTGGTCCTGGTATCATTCTTTTCCCCCCCTCTGTTTATAAGGCTGAATGATTCAAGTTATGCTATTCTGCTAGAGATAAAAAGGTTAATGAAAAGAGAAGAAAAAACTTGGTATCAACTACTAAAATAGAAAAAAATCACCAAATAATATCCACAAAGTGAAAAAGAAGAAAAAAGTGGAAGAAAAAAGAGAAGTGAGATAATAGCAAAAAAAAAAAACGAACAAAAAAATAAGGCAAAACAAAACCAGAAAAAGTGGTGTGCAGTGGCAGGGCTTGGTGTTAACCCACCATTTTTTTTTTTTTTTTTTTGTATAGGCACAAAAGTATTGGGGAAGGAAGGAAATTCCCATGGCCTAAGAGATTCAGGGTTTCTCCACTCTTGAAGCATATTGTCATGGGAACAACCACTGGCTCCATACCTTCTTATTGTCATATCCCAGTGTTTTTTTTTTGTTTTGTTTTGTTTTGTTTTTGTGGTGTCAGGAACCTTTCCTCTCGGTTGTGGATGAGAAAATAAGGCCACTGTAGCAAGCAATCTTGATATTTGAGCAGGTCCTAGGACAAGGCCTAGGATAGAGTCTTTAAGGTTCAAAGTACTATTCCAACACTGTTGGTGTGTTTCATTTTTTGTATCATGTACTCCATGTTTTTGCTCGTTCCCTAATCTGAAGTCTAGGAAATTATGGTTCCAAAGGTTCTGCTCAGTCTCTGTTGTCAGAATTGGGCCTCTGCTCTAAGAAATCTTGATTTTTGTAGAGACCTGGACTATAGCCTAGGGTAGGGTTTTCCTTAATGGTCTCAAGGTAAGTTCTGCCCAGTCACGGTTGTCAAAGTCAGTTTTCTGTAGTTAGCGCTCTTGTTTTTCATAGTTCAAAGGATGATATATCTTCTGATTTCCACTTAGTGTTAGGTGATGTAATAGAACCTCCTGGTCTTAGGTCAAGTTGTCATTTCCTCACTGTCCTCGTTGTCATATTAACACTGGCACAAGTATATCTCCCAATGGAGCTTAGTTCCTGGAGTTGTTGCAGGGGGTGGTTTCAGTTCTACATCTGGTATCTGGTATTTGAGAATGAACTAACACTGTCCAATCTCATGGAGACTGAGTTGTATCCACATGACATATGTCCAGGATGGGAGGCACCCTTGTATAAAAAGTGTGAGTTCTTATCCTTAGAAGGTAAGATCTTGTGTCTGAGTTCATGATTTCCCCTTATTTACTGTGCCTATACAAAAACATATGGTGTCCTTTTGTATTGCTGGTGCTATTCCGGGTAAGGATGACAGGCTACACGTATAGTATCTGTGGTGTGGTCTGAGCTTTTGTCCCAGGCAAGACGTTTTCTTAGATTTTGTACAAAGCAGCACCAAAATTGGTGAGGGTAGAGAAAATATGTATACATATAAAAATAGAATATATAGATGAAATTGAGATATAAAAAAGAAAGGAAATTGAGAAAAAGAAGGAAAAAAGGTATTTGAAGAAAGAAAGTAATGAGGGAGGCTATCTGTATGTTTAGGAATATATATCTTAAGATACATTATTATAAAGGTATTAAGCTTACGTAGGCAATATAGGCCTCCCAATTAGGTCTTCTGAGATATTCTTGTGGGGGAGTGAAAGCCAAGGTACTCTTTTGTATCACAGACTTTGGTCTAGAATTTAAGATATGATTTGCAGCATTTCAGGGTCCTGTAGTGTCCTTGAATTTGGGGTTTTTCTGCAGCTAATCTGGTGTCATGCAACTGTCCACGATTTGATGGGGGTGACTGGGGTCACAAGCTTGAGTCAGGAGACTTATTGGTTGTGGTTTCTTGCTGAGACGCAAGATGAGAGATCAAGAGGGTGTCTTTCATTGAGGAGCTGGATGGTGGTCTGTTGGGAAGGAGGTCGGTCTTGGTGCCTAACAGGTTAAAAACTGAGGGTAAAGAGAGTTAAATAAGGGGGAGATAACAAATCCGGTTTGGGATATGGGGTGAGTAGAAAGGTCTCTGGGTGTGGAAAGGCAATATAGTAGAGGGGTTATATACATTATATAGATGAAATATTTAAGGATAAGGCTCGGCAGTCAGAGAGGACAACTGTATAGAAAGTAACGTTCACTTAGACACTGACTTCAGAGATCAATTTGAGTGCTATCCTCCATACATAGAATATTCCATTTTCTTTCCTATAAATAGTCAAGAATTAGAATATTTTTGAACGATGTTAAAGAAAGTATATGTCGCTCGGGTGCAAATGCACCACGCACTTTTGAAAATAATTATCGGTAAAAAAAAAAAAAAAAAGGACACTCCTGCAGAGGGGCTGCTATGGTTGAGATAAATCTGCTTTGGCTAGCTGTCCTATCCTATCCCCCAAGGCCCAGGTTACCAGATGTGGCCATGAAGACCATTCTGGCAATGGAAGATCTGGCCCCCTGGACTAACTGGCAGTCCGGGTGGGGGGGGTTCTTTGGCTAGTTGTCCAGCCCAGTGCCCACCACATACCAGTTCAAGGGGCAAACTCCTGGCATGTGTGGTCTCCAAGCCCAGCTCTCGCCTCTGTAGCTTGCAAATGAATGGAGAGGGGAGAAGTTTTCCTCCACCCCATCCCATCCCCCAAGGCCCAGGTTACCAGATGTGGCCATGAAGACCATTCTGGCGTGGGGGAATCTGGCCCCCTGGACTACTCTGGCAGTTCGGGGGGTTCTTTGGCTAGCTGTCCAACCCAGTGCCCACCACATACCACTGCAAGGGGCAAATTCCTGGCATGTGTGGTCTCCAAGCCCAGTTCTCGCCTGCCATTGTAGCTTGCAAATGAATGGAGAGGGGAGTTTTACTCCACCCCATCGCATCCCCCAAGGACCAGGTTACCAGATGTGGCCATGAAGACCATTCTGGCATGGGGGGAATCTGGCCCCCAGGACTAACTGGCAGTCCAGGGGGTTCTTTGGTTAGCTGTCCAGCCCAGTGCCCACCACATGCCAGTGCAAGGGACCAACTCCTGGCATGTGGCTTCTCCAGGCCCAGCTCTCGCCTCTGTAGCTTGCGAATGAATGGATGGGGCGGAGTTTTGCTCTACCTCATCCCATCCCCCAAGGCCCATGTTACCAGATTAGGCCATGAAGACCCTCTGGCGTGGGGGTATCTGGGCCCCCAGACTGACTGGCAGTTCGGGGGTTCTTTGGCTAGCTGTCCAGCCCAGTGCCCACCACATACCAGTGCAAGGGACCAAACTCCTGGCGTGTGGCTTCTCCAGGCCCAGCTCTCGCCTCTCGTAGATGCAAAATTTTACATTGAATTTTGCTTTAGTATCTGAAGAACAACAAATATATACATTTTACAGTACTTGAACAGCATTTTCAGTTCACACATTACATTTTTTGAATTGGAAAATGAAAACTTAGTTACAAGAATATTGACTGATACATGCTCAAGACAAATGTATTGAAATGCCATATTAAAAATAACTAAGAAAAATATTCATTTCTCTTTATTATCCAGAAACTTGATTAGTTTCTGTTTCATTCACCTCTATTTCATTTCCTAATTATAAAACTGAATTATGTTTGTATGCAATGCAAGGATGAACTTTTCTATTGCTTTTAATTTTTTTCTTCTAGTATGTTAGAAAAGTCAGAAATCATATTAGAAAGATTCTCATGAGTTTGAACCATAGATGTTTTTCAAACTGTGATAACTTTGTTCTATGTATTTCAATTTATGCCCTGACACTTAGTCAAGATCTAAATGAAGCACTGATATGAAAATGTAAATCATATATATAATTTAAAATTTTGCTAGCAATTTAAGTTAATTTTTTTCATATTAAGTTTTTGGCTATATATGACATTGCTAAGACATTTTATATCTAAAGGCTATAAAGGTTCTTGGAACATTCTTATGGGCTGTTATTCTGGTTAGGACAACTCTATAGTTTTTTACTATTTTTCATTAATTTATTTTCTCCAACATAAGTTATGTCCATTTTATTTTGGATCTCTTCTTTATATATTAGGATCTCTGTATCTTTTATACATTCTTTTCACATTCAAATTTGGCATATTTCAAATGGGTTCAAAAATTCTAGAGTGAAATAAAACAGAGGAAGTAGATATAATAAAAGATATCTAATTATATAAGAAAAGCTTCCACAATCAAATGCAGCTATAATTTGGAAGCTTGTAACTTGTAACTCTTGTAATTTGGATGCTTGCAACTTGTACCTTGTAACTCTGTCACCAACACTCATAACCATACTTCCTTTAAAAAGAATATTAATCTTCTAAACTCTCATAAGTTGGGGGGCATTACTTGCAAAATAAACTACTCTCACCCAGACAAACCCTACATTGTTGAAGTAGAAAATTGATTCTATCTCAGAAGCTTCAGAAAATGCCTAAACCCCACTGTAAAATAAAAGTCACAGATCAATGTGGCTAATGAACATCATGGCCTTTATGTTTTGGAATGAAATGAACACATTTCATTGGAATGAAATGAACACATTTAAATTAAAGATGACTTCACTATTCAGACTCAGAGTTTCTTTGGATTATTGGTTTTAAGGGCTCTTTTAAGTGGTGTTCAGGAGGCTTGGTTCCCTCCAGCGATTCACAATCAACCAGATTTGTGATTTCATGAAAGTGTTATGAAGAAACTTAGTAGGGAGGGATGGGATGAGAGGGGTGTGTGAGAATAGATCCATGAAGGACTATATAACAAACCCCAATTTGCATATGTCATTCAATATGATTTCCTCCAGACTTTATTGTCAAATGAAAAGATGTTATCACCTCACATGGCCATGCAAAGTGAGATTTGATTGGTTAGTCCATAGTAACTTTACACCTATAACATAATAATACAATGTTTACTCACAACAATAATACAATTTTTTTATTCACAGTGTTTACTCCAATTAGACAGGGGAAAAAGAAATAAGAGATGAGAATAAATAATATACACAAACTTTATTATTTTTTTTGAGAATTAAGAAAAGAAATTTAAATTTTTTGGTAGCTGAAATATGGAAGACATTCAGGAAACAACTAACAACATCAATTTGAAGAAGAATGATGATTAAATTGAAGTTGGACTAAATTAGTCTGTAAAAATACCATTTTGATACTCTTATCTATATAATTAATAAATAACATGAAATATATTTTTCTTTCAGTATGGTGTTTTGTAAAATTAACATTATTTTGAATAATTAAAAATTAAATAATTAAGATCTATTATATCTACTTTATTTGCTATCTATATTTTATCATTTATTTGTATCTCAATGTGGACAAATAAAATACAACATTTTGTACCCTTTAAAATATTTGTTAAATATTCACATTTGTACTTTAAAATATTCACATTATTTTGGTGAAGTAAAAAATAATGTTGGTTCATACCAGATTAGCTTGACCTGGGGCCAGGGATCCCTTATGATGGCAGTCAGGAGGCCATATACAATGCCAGAAATAAAAGGGAACAGACCACATGAAAGACAATTACCTTCACCTCTATGCTATTTATCTGGCCCTGAAAACTACAAATTTTAAGAAAATCGTACTCTGTAGCCTAACAATTAATGGTCTATATCAATCTGATTTCAACCTCAGGCAATTGTAAAAATAAGTCATGTAATAGTTTTCTTACCTATTTGAAGAGGGGCACACCCAGTGATGCTCAGGGGTTACTCCTAGCTATGTGCTTAGAAATTACTCCTGGCTTGGGGAACCATATGGAGGCCAGGGACCAAATCCAGATCCATCCTGGGTAGGCCGCATGCAAGGTGAATGTCCTACTGCTGCGCTATCACTAGGGCCCCTAATTATCTTACCTATTATCTTAAATATTTTATGATTAAAGATCATGTGAGCCTTGGTCTAAGAAATAAAAAGAAAATAGAACAAACATAATTTTATTTTTTTAAATAAATAGGTTATATAATAAAAGTATTTCTCAATGTAGCATATATGTAAGATATTTATCAAAATTACTCATAAATCAAATAAGATTTAGCTAAATAACAGGTTATCTAAAAAGAAATTTGGACACATTTTTAGAAATTTCTTATTTACTTACAAATATACTACTCTTCCT
This sequence comes from Suncus etruscus, assembly GCF_024139225.1. Classification (NCBI taxonomy): domain Eukaryota; kingdom Metazoa; phylum Chordata; class Mammalia; order Eulipotyphla; family Soricidae; genus Suncus; species Suncus etruscus. The sequence continues at coordinate 8,644,538 of NC_064862.1, read as the reverse complement.
TTCATATTCTTGCTCTGTCTCTAATCTCTCACAAAACATACATGCACACATATGTCATTTAAGAAAATGATTCGCGATGCTGTTGATAATAAGTTGCTCAGGAATTCAGTGTTTCAATATCAACCCCACTATGAATTTAATCTTCCCTCCATCAATATCTCTAGTTTCTCAACTAACTCCCAAGCCTGTCCCTTTAGCAGGTAGAAGCACATTTATAAACCCCATATTTCTTGCTACCACAAAATGACATGGAGACATATGAATGGAGACATTTAAGTTATCTTTTATATATCCATGTTAAGTTCAAGTTTAAGATATCTAAAAGTAATTCACCTTTGTTTTCTTCATATTTTTGCTTTCTCTAGCTCAATAAGAGGTATTGTGCTCTCTTTAACCACTTAGAAATCTGAGAGTCAAATTTATTCTCTCTAGTTATGCTAATTGGTCATCACATATTGAAATTTCTTTTCCCAAAACAATTAGAATATGCGTCTTATCTCTGTTCTTTACTCCCTGTTCTTACTCAGGCACTTAACATCTCTCATCTGACCTAATGTTTACACTGGTATTCTTACTCATATCACTGATTCCACACTTAACATCCATCCATACACACACTCATCAAAATTTAATGCGTTTATCTGTTCTTTTGAAAGAAGCATTTGTACTGTGCAAAATATGAATCATTGGTCTTTACTCTTGAAGTGTATACTGACTGCAGTAGTTGATGCCAGGTGGGAGTGACAATTCTGAGACTTTAGTGGATATAGCTGGAAGGCATTCCCTAAAAACTTTAGGAAGCTCTGAAATAGTTTGGCTATCCCTCACCTCTCCCTCATAATCAAGCTCCCTGAGCTCTCTCTCCACTTCTTTACTACATTATCTCCCAAACAGCATAGTCAGACTGATCACGTGACAGTTCCAGATTCCTAAAAATAAGAAAGGAACGCTTCTAAGTCTTCTTAAAAATAGCTCTATACCTGGCATAGTGCAAACCCCATCTGAATTTTCCCATTACAATGTGATTTTTTTCACTTTTTCCAGATAGATTTATCTTCTCAAACCAGTTTTTATTTTTACAACCTCATAAGCATTTTCAAAATAATCTCTGAGGCAGTTTCTGATTATCTATATTTTCTTGAAATATTTCCTAACTCACGTTCCTTTTAAAATGTTTGTTACATCAAGATGTTTCACACAAACTGTCCATATTTAATAGAAACAGAACATTATGCAGAGACAATTCAAGAGTCATTGCTCATTGGGGACCACTAATGAAGTCTAGTTTCTATACAAATAGATTGAATTTTTTTGTGATTATGAGCCCTTCCAAACTACATAGATGAGATAAATTGTTATCCCCATTTTATTTATTAGAAAAACTATGGATGAGAAATATTCAGAGAAATCACACAGCCAACACATTGAGTCCAGGTCATGTCAGACAAAAAAATTCTGCAAATTTTTAAAAATAAATGTAATATCATTTTGATAAAGGTAAAAGGCCAAGCACTGAGGATATAATACTTTTCTGAACTCTTAGTTTAAAGCAAAACAGTGATATGAATAATAATGTGAGACAAAATATGCTGTGGGTTTCTTCAGACGAAAATGTTCCTTCAAAGGCCCCATTTTCAGCTTAGCCTTTGGGCAAGAAACTTGGATTTCACTTTACAAATGATAGTCACAGACCATGAACACCTTTTTAAATGCTATTTTTCAAGGCTGAGAGCAAGCGGTCCAATTATAAAAGAATTGATCTTGTTAAACTTATTCTTAAATTTTTTATTTCTCTCCTTGGTTAATTCAATTTCCCTTCAAATGCATGAATCATCAAGACATAATGTGAACATTCAGCTACAAAGGAAGAGGCTGTTACATTATTTGGATGTACCTGATAGAATTCAGACAGAACAGTTTGAGCAGGGTCAAATAAAATGTGTTGAATTGCATTTCTACAGCAACCATGATGGTTATTGTTTTCTCTCATCTTTTATAGAAATTTCAAAGATGTATTATGTTGAAAGAGAAAGAACATTTACCTCTGCTTTATTTTATTTACCATTTATCCAAAATGTTAGCAGAATTTTTTAAGTAAGTATGTGCCATTGATCTTTACTTATCATGAACTAAGAATTGTGCTGGGAATTTCTCCTCTTCAGTAGTTTTCCATAACTCCACTACACTGTTCAGTATTAATCCGTGTTTACAGATGGATCTCAGAGAGGTTATGTGGTTTATATAAGTTTACACAACAGAATAGTCGTAGGACATGAAGACACATCGGAGTTGGTTCAGAAAAATAAATTTTTTGATTCACTCTCTCTGATATTTAGGCTTCATGATCATGTTTGTGAATATTCACAAATACTGATAATTTCTCTGATAATGCCTTCTCCTACCATTTCTATGAAGAATCAGAAAGGTCAGCATTGGCATGATTTTAGAGATGTAGACTCTGAGAAAGAAGGGAGCTTGGAATGATAGTCATTTATTCTTTACTTTTTTCCCCTCGGGGAAGGAAATGGGAACAAGCCAGGCCCTAGAGACTCTCTTTTCATCAGGATTTTGCCCATGAAATATTTTGGAATTGTCCTTTTCCTCACCCCCTACCACTTTAACTCAGAAATTTCTGACTACACATTTGCCAAAGGGGTTTTACTATGGTAACCTTCAGGCCTACACAAAGAACACAGTCAAAACAAATAGCTCTCTTTAAATGTCATTATGGGGAGTAAAATTCTATGTGGTGTATTAATGGGCCTCCCACAGCTAAATCCTAGCATACCACTTTGAAAAATGTCCCCTGTGGGTATCGCTTAAACCAACAAAAGTGAGGGAATTTCAGAGTTAAGATAAAACCAATCTAGCTCTGGTGAAAATTAATAGAAGACAGCAAGTATGAATAAAGAAGTCAGAAATCAGAGAAAGAAATTAAATTTGCCTTGTTGTTATCCTTTCTAATGTTATTTTCATGTAAAAGGCCTAAGAGAAATCTAGCCTTTTTTCACATGTGATTTTCTTATTTTTGAATTTAATAAATCTTTAATTAAAGTGGAAACCTTGCCCTTGGCTTAAGAAATATAAAAAGGAAGAGAAATCTGTTTTTCTTACTCAACACCGCACTATATTCATGAGAGATCAAGCAATGCGTTGAGCAAATAATAAACACATAGTGCCTACCCAGCAGGCACTGCCTAACTGATAAATATCTTGGTTGCTCATTTTTTAGATCTAATTAAGCAATAAGCTAATTTCGAAAGCTTGTTAAGGAATTAGTTGGTACAACTAATAGATCTCTAGAAATAATTAGTCTCATGATATGTTTATCTTGAGGATAGGTCTGATGCATGGTAAGAAATTTTGTTGAAGGTATTTCAGTTTTCATCAGTCCTTTATTAAACCCTGTACTTATTTGTGTATTATATTGTTTTTAAGAAAACCAAATTAATTTTTGTGTTGCTTCCTCCTGTCTGGAGCTTGCTTTAATCTATTCTCTGATTCCCTAGAATGACTTAGAAACCTCACTAGCCATATCCTACAGGGATAAAAACTGACATTGAGCACAACCAGTACTGTCTACAAACGGGATGTTTATAACATGGTCATCTTTATCTCTTCCTTATTCCAATTTTTCTTGTCTTTCCTACTCACATATCTCTGGAAAAATTACCGACAATACTGAATAATAGAGATTAACCATATGAAACCAAACACCCTGCAATCTGAAAGATCAGCTATTATCATCCGATGCTGAGTATGAATTTTCTAAGTCCCTACATTTCAAATCTAAAATAAAAAGATGCTGAATTTATAAAAGATGTTTCTTTTTCTCTTTACTGGGCCGAATAAATTATTACACATTACCAATTTATAGGAGAAAATTGTGTTAGAAAGCAGAATTGACATATTATTTTCCAACTATCTCATCTTTAATTTTGGAATGTTAACAAAGTATTTGGAGAAGAACTTAATCATTTCTACTGCTTCCTACCTCAGTTTAAGACTAAATTAAATGATAAGATGGTAAAAATGATACTTCTAATTGATCCCCAAGTCCCAGAAACAACTTTTTTTAGAATAAGTAACTAGAAACAGAGTAATAACTTGTAAGTAGCTAACCAGTACAGAATATAGAGCAAGTTTCAACAAGCTGATATGAGTTTTATTTTATGTCAAGTATAGTTACATTAATATAATAGTCTGTAAATATTTATAGTTTTCCAGGAAAACATCATGAAATTTATAAAGGGAAAATTGTGTACACACAACTGAAGAATATACAATGAACACAAAATTGTATATTATATCAACCAAAATTAGTAATGAAACTTCATTGAGGAAATGTTTTTTCAGAATAATGAGGAAAAAAGTGACTGGCAGTGGATCCATTGCAGAATCTGAAGTGACCAGCTATGGTTAGACCGGGGTCTTGAATACTGTGGAGTACAAAGGTATTCTTAAGGCAATTTTGATTCTTTATGCCATCAAAATGAAAAGGATATTTCATCATGACTTTATCCTGAGAGGGGTTGTCACATCCTCCTAACTACAGGCCAGAAACCAATCTGGGATTTTTCAGTTTCTTTTTTTTAGAGAGTCTAATTTTTGAAAACAAAATAAGAGGTACAAATTAAAGTAAGTTTTTATTATTTGATTATATTGGAAAGCAGTTTGCAGGCCTTAAGAAAGATGAGATACAGAAATAAATGCAGCTTTTGTATTCTTCTAGCACATTTAATTAAACTTTACAGGTGACAATGTTTAGTAGAAAGAGCTCTAAACTTCTATTTTGCTCAACACTTCAGGTGATTTTGTTTGTTTGTTTGTTTGTTTTGTTTTAGGGGCCCATCTGACAATTCTCAGGGTTATGCCTGGCTCTGAACCCAGGAATCACTCCTGGTTTAAGGTGGGGTTTTATGGTGCCATTATGTGATGCTGAGGATTCAGCCTTGGTTGGCCAAGTGCAAAGCAAGCTCCATACCCACTGTACTATCATGCTGGACATGATTTTGGTAATTCCACCTCATAAATCTTTCCTCAAATGCAAAAATGATAGTTGTTTATAAAACTTGCTGTTAAGACTATATTTTCAAATAGCTATCAGTTTACCAAATGCTCATTATGCCTCTACATTATGCCAGTTCAATTAACAAGATGACTACCAATTTTTATTCTGTAAATTCTAGAGAACCTAATAAAAAATGGAGAAAAATGAGCAATAGAGAAATTAATAGAAAGCTAATTCATAAATGTAGTTAGTAACTCAGATTCACTACACTCTGACAAAATTGTACTGAGTTCTGTGCAAAAAAAGGAGCAAGATATAACAACTGAATGAACTCATGTCAAAGTTAATTTTAAAATTCTAGCAAAAGAGGCTTTTGTATAATATGTGAATGCTAAAATTCTTTCAAAATCATTGAATTTAAGGTATATTTTCAAAGGATTATTCTATAGTGGTTGAAGAAAAATTTGATATGGGTAAGATAAAAATATAATATATGAATTTTATTTCTTTTTTCTTTATTTTTTAATATATACAAAAGGAATTCTTTACTACTTAGTCTAAAAATTTACATTCAGATTAATGATGACTTCATTTTCCCTCAAATATAATGAGAGGGTATATTGTTTTATATCAGAGTAATTATTATTATTATACAATTTTTATTTAAGCATCATGAATACAAACATGATTGTAGGTGGGTTTCAGTCATAAACAGAACATCCCACTTTACCAGTGCAACATTCCAGCCAGAAATCTGGAAAAATTTGGAGACTTCTTTCAAAGTTCACCAACAATTCTTCAATCAAAAGCAAAGAAGATAATTGAAACAATGAATGCTTTAAAGTCCTCAACTGTAGTAGAAGCAGCTAAAGAAAAAACTGTGTCTCGACCAAAACAGGCTAAATGGATATTATACACACGTGAAATTTTATCTCCTGTTGATATATCTAGCCAAGTGATTTCGGTGGATCCTAAGGTGAAGGAAAGTGATCATCAGATTTTTAAACGACTTTGAACTAAAACAGCCAAATAAATCACCTATGGAAAATCTTATTAAGTGTTATTTTCATAATCATTATAACTTGCTTTTTGACTTTTAAAAGCTAATTGTATATATATATGTGTGTATGTATATATGATGCATTAAATTCCTCTGTGTATACATATCTGTTTTATTGTACAATTGTAATTAATAAAGCAAGTCAATAGCAAAAAAGAATATATAAATTTTAGCTCGATAAAGATTCTTCTGTTTAGATACAAACATTGATGCTTAAGAGCTTTAAGTCTGAAGATTTTTACTTGAATGAATTATTTTTATTCGGTGTCTCTTTTAGAGCCTTAAAAGTTTATTTACATGACCACACATATTTTTTACTTTATAAAATTTAGATGTACTAACTGTGGTCAGTTAAACTGTAATCTCCTTCTTTACTCAAGGTAATACCACTCTTAACAACAGGTGAAATTTCAATGTTGTAGACATTTCTGGAATCTAGCTGAAAGGAAGATTAGTTAAGGATTGTTAAACATGGATCATGATAACAAGAACTGCAAATCTCCGTTGCTTATGTCCACAATTCTTCAGAATGTGTTTATCCATCATCTCCCAACAAAATGAGCCTATTAATTGTCCCTCACTTAAATCTTATAACTTGTTTTCACCAGTAGAATACTGCAAAAGAAAATGTTAAAAGTTATTTTTATAGGGCCGAAGTGAAAGCACAGAGGGTAGGGCATTTGCCTGGCAGGTGGTCAACTTGGCTTCAATCCCCAGCATCCCATATGGTACTCCTGAGCCTGCCAGGAGCAATTACTGAACAGAGCAGAGCTATAGTAACCTGTGAGCACTCCAGGTGTGGACTCTCAAAACAAAACATATAAAGAACAAAATTTATTTCTATGAAAGCATGTAGCTTCTGCTATCAATCTTGAAACCAGATAGTAGCCTTGTGTAGAGAAAGACCATAATATATGAGATACCATGTGGAGAGAGAAAAACTCTAACAGAAAATCCAAATCCCACTTTAAAAGCAGCAAAAATTTAGTGAAGTCAAAGCCTTCCAGGCCCAATTAAGTTATCCTATATGGAGACAAATAAACCATTCACTGTTTTTCAAATACTCAGCCCCCAAACTGCAAACAACAGACATTTCATTTTAAACTATAATATTATAGGATAGTTTTGCTCTGATTATTGTTTAACATGGCAGTAGTTAACTGGCAAAAAAAAAATTTCGTTTGATTACAATTTTTGTGGTTTGTAGTCACTTCAAAACACTGTTAGGTTATTATTTTCTCTTTATATGTAGTGCCGGACTCTAAGAGTACTCCTCCTATCCAATATGCTGAGTCTTCCAGTTTTATGGCATCAATATAGAAGCTCAGAGATACCACTCCATAAAGGATATATGCTGTGATTTCTGGCACTCAGACTATGTGAACATTGAAAGAAAAACAGAGCTAAAATAAGCAGAGCCAGAATAAATGTGGGAAAGTTCTTCTAAGTACTGGTTGTACAAAACTCAAATGTATTAGGTTTGTGTTAATGTTGTAAAGAAATGAAATCTGTCCCAAATATAGCATGAATTAAGAAAATACAGTACAATGAAAATTAAACACAACACACTATATTGAAAAGTCTGTGATTTCCGGGCATAAAATTTAAGCAGAAATATTAAAGAAAGCTATGTGCAGAGACTCTATTTTCAAATAAATCATTTAGAAGCTTTTGGTCTGACTTTTTCCAAAGAAAACTACAATTTTTAAATTTTCTATGATATTATTAAAATTTTGAAGCAAATACAATTTCTAATCTTCAAGAGTATGTATTAAATTTTAATTGGATACTATTACTTTGGAACTAGAATAATTTTAAGACTTTAATTTTAGAGAAGTTTATGATTCACAGCAAAATTGAGGAAAATGCCAAGATTTCATGTATGGTTCTCCTCAACTTGCAATAATATGACATTTATTAAAGTAGTGGTTTGTTAATAACAAGTAACTTCCACTTACTCATTACATTATCTAAGGCCTATAATGTATATTGAGCTTCATTTATCATAGTTACATATAGAAAAATTTATAATAATATTTATGATCTCTTAAATTATCATGCAGAATTTTTTAATTGCCTTAGATATCTTTCATTTTCTCTTATCAGCTTTGCACCTCATCCTTGGACAATTACTGTTTTTACTGCTTGTCAATGGTTTTAGTCCTTGTCAGAATGTCATAAGTTGGGATTCAGTAGTCTGAGACATCTATATTTGGCTTATTTTAGTTAATACAATGGATTTAACTTTTGACCATGCTATTTTATGGTTTGAGAGTTCACTTTTATCACAAAATAATATTTCCCACCTTTTATATAAAAGAGGTTCTATCCATTCAGCTACTGAAAATTTTCATAGTTGCTTCTAAGTTTTTGCAGTACAAATAAATGGGTTAGACAAATTCATTTGCAATTTTTTTTAGTTTACACAAATTTTTAACACCTTTCAGTATCAAAAAGTAAAGTTGCTAAATTGTATGGTATAGATGTGCTAGGTATTGTAAGAAACCTTCAAAATATTTTCTAAAGTTACCACATCATGGCTGTATTCTTAGAAGTTTTAAGAAAGAGAGCAAGTGTTGTGTTGCCTTTTATCTTTGTCATAATTAAAAGATGTTAGTGTGCTTTGGTTTTAAACAACGGAATAGATTTGTACCACTATGTTTTTATTTTAATATAAATTTTCCTGATGGCAAATAATGTGGAACTTTCTAAAATATATTATTTTCTACCTTAGATATTCATTAATGAAGTGTATTTTAAGATATTTAGCCCATATTTAAATCAACTGACTTTCTCTTTTTGTTTCTATTTATTAAAATTTAATATGTAAACAAAGAAATAATCATATTAGATGATTTTATATTTATGCTACCTCTATGGGACCTATAATATACAAGGCAATTGTTAAATAAGTTTCTAAGGAATAATTAATTAATTAATTAATTAATTAACTTGTTTTAGAGGACATACTCAGCAAAGTTTAGAGCTTGCTTGTGGCTATGTTGTTGGACTATAAAGGGTGCTGAAGATTGAACTTAGGTGGCCATGTATCTCTCCAGACTCCTGACAAAATTTTCCCAAAAACATCGAACAAGTGAACATTCTACCAATCATGGATGAAGCTTCCCTTTTTTTTTCCCACATCCATACCAACAAAAGTTGTTTTTGTTCCTTTTTATATCTTCCAGGCTTACTGTTATGAGGCAATGCCTCGAAAAATGTAAACAGAGTGGTTACTTTTGCCTAAATTAGAACACTTAAAATATACTAAAGAGCTTAGAGAATTGTAAAGTATTTTAAAGTTGTTAAGTCTGTTCATTATTTTTTAGATTTTCTTACCAAGAATGGCTGAAAAACTAATTTAAAATTATTTAAAGTGACTTAGTTGTTATAACTTTCCAAATATTTTATGGATAGGCAAGTGATTATTTGTGCTGTCAAGGGCTACATTCTCCTTTTTCTTTTTTTTAAATAATATTTCATTTAAACATCTTGGTTACAAACATGATTGTGGTTGGGTTTCAGTCATATAAGAGTCCCAAATATCCCTCCTCCTTATCCCATCCCCACCTGTACTCTAGACAGGCTTTCTATTTCCCTCATACATTCTCATTGTTAGGATAGTTTGCAATGTAGTTATTTCTCTAACTAAACTCATCACTCTTTGTCGTGAGGTTCATGAAGTGGGCAGTAACTTCCAGCCCTCCTCTCTTTTGTCTCTGAAAATTATTACAAGAATGTCTTTCATTTTTCTTAAAACCCATAAATGAGTGAGACCATTCTGCGTCTCTCTCTCACTCTCTCTCTCTAATTTATTTCACTGAGCATAATAGATTCCATGTACATCCATGTATAGGAAAATTTCATGACTTTGTATCTCCTGATGGTTGCATAATATTCCATTGTGTATATGTACCACAGTTTCTTTAGCCATTCATCTGTTGAAGGGCATCTTGGTTGTTTCCAGAGTCTTGCTATGGTAAATAGTGCTGTAATGAATATAGGTGTAAGGAAGGAATTTTTGTATTGTATTTTTGTGTTCCTAGGGTATATTCCTAGGAGTGGTATAGCTGGATCATATGGGAGCTCGATTTCCAGTTTTTGGAGGAATTTCCATATCACTTTCCATAAAGTTTGGACTAGACGGCATTCCCTCCAGCAGTGGATGAGTTCCTTTCTCTCCACATCCCCTCTAGCACTGCTTGTTCTCAGTCTTTGTGATGTATGCCAAACTCTGTGGTGTAAGGTGGTACCTCATAGTTCTTTTGATTTGCATCTCCCTGATGATTAGTGATGAGGAGCATTTTTTCATGTGCCTTTTGGCCATTTGTATTTCTTTTTTATCAGAGTGTCTGTTCATTTCTTCTCCCTATTTTTTGATGGGATTAGATGTTTTTTTCTTGTAAAGTTCTGTCAGTGCCTTGTATATTTTGGAAATTACCCCCTTATCTGATGGGTATTGGGTGAATAGTTTTTCCCACTCAGTGGGTGGCTCTTGCATCCTGGGCACCATTTCCTTCGAGGTGCAGAAGCTTTTCAGCTTAATATATTCCTGTCTGTTAATCCCTGCTTTCACTTGTTTGGAGAGTGCTTTTTTTCCTTAAAGATGCCTTTAGTCTCAAAGTCATGGAGTGTTTTACCTACATGTTGTTCTATATACCTTATGATATCAGGCCTGATATCGAGGTCTTTAATCCATTTGGATTTTACCTTCGTACATGATGTTAGCTCGGGGTCTAAGTTCACTTTTTTGCAGTGGCTAGCCAGTTGTGCCAACACCACTTTTGAAGAGGCTTTATTTGCTTCATTTAGGATTTCTTGCTCCTTTATCAAAGGTTAGATGATTGTATGCAAGGACTACCTTTTCTTACCTGGACAATTATTATGATTTAGTCTATATAATGGAAATGGGAAAGTACAATGAAGGATAACAACAACAAAAAAGCCTTGGAACATGAGCAGTAGTGATTACTATGAGATGACACATCAACAATTAAAAGAGCTTTAGTAGGATACTTTCTCTGGCTTTGTATGACAAGAGAAACTGGCGCAGAGCCCCTGTTTAGGGGCAAGGCTCTCTCCTGAAAAGCAGTTGATGTTCTGGTATTTTTCACTTTCCTTTGACTCACACATTATTACAGCATTTACTACAACAGGGCATATCAATGAATATTTTTCTTCACTGAATTTCTAAAGTTCTCCTATATGTGCCTTAAAAGGTATTTGGGAGTTTACAAATAAACAAAACTATTCTCTAGAAAAATAACTGCTATTTTCTTTGTGTGTATGCTCATTTATAATTATTTTAGAAGTCCATATGAGTAGAGAGAAGACATGACCAAAAATTGAGAAAAACAAATACAAATAAGATATCAATCTGCAAAAATAATCAAATTTCATGAATTGCATTTTGGGGTGGATTTTGGCCACACTGGGTGAAGCTCAGAAGTTACTCCTGGCTATGAGCTCAGAAATTGCTCCTGGCTTGGAGTACCATATGGGATGCCAAGGGATTGAACCACTGTCTGTCCTAGGCTAGCACAGGCAAGGTAGATGCCTTAAAGAGTGCGCCACTGCTCTGGTCCTATGAATTGCATTTTATTACAATGTAAGTCTATAAACATCAGGATTAGCAGAGAGGCCATACTTATCACAAAATTCTATTAGAGATACAATGTTTAATCTAAATATGTGATGCGTTTTAACCTATTTGCAAATAATTAGATTAAATATCTATAGTCTCTGCCTTCATTACTCCTTTTCTCCAGGATTTCTTTGGGTGATTTCGTTGGGTTTTGGACCCATTATTATTCTACAAGTACACTGAACAAAGTTTGTTGGCATATTAGAAAAAATACCTTTCTGAGTCTATTTCAACATTAAATAATCCTGTCAGATGTGAATCTATTTTTAAAAAAGTTTATATATACACATATAATTTCAAAATATCTAGATATACTTATCTAATTAAACTTTGGAATATATTTTATTTATTAATCATTACTGTTATTATACTTGTTGTAGTTTCAATATCACACCCAAAGGTGCTTAAGACTTACTGTTGGCTCTGCTCTCAGAGACTAAGTTAGGCTGGTTTCAAGGGACCATATGTGTTCCTGAGCATTATGTTGACCCCATTCAAGGCAAGAACCTTAACCAGGATATTATTTCTCTGGCCCTGAATTGCCTTATAAATATAATGTTTTTAAAAATGTATTTAACATTGCTATATTTTCATACTAACTCTTTTTAAGTCTTAGGGCCATACCCATCTGTACTCTGGGCTCATTCAAGCCTTTCCACTCACGAATTACTCTTGATGTGGCTCAGAGTATATTTTATGTCTTCTGACTGGCTATAGAGAAGGCAAACACCTTACTTCCTGTATGATCTCCCCAGCCTTAAACTACAAAATTTAAATAATTTTTTCAAGTTTTTATTTAAGCACCATGATTGCAATACTATTTTAATTGTATTTTTAATAATTACTATAAAATAATTAAAATCTAAAAGTAAGAACAATCAAAACAATGCTTCCTACTTCAGTGATCTCATTCAGAGTCCTTTATGATAACTAAAATTTTGTGTCCATTCATTATTATAGAATAAGTTTTGAAACATAAGCTATCATTAGGAAAATATTTACTTTACGTTTTAGTCATTTTCAGTTATATTTTATTACTAGCATCAGAAACTGTCTAAATGTAATAGATAATTATATATGATTTTCCAGTCAAATAAAAAACTTGACTTTTATTCTAAAAAGGTGTTTTTCAATGACATATAATTTTTTCTTTTACCTTGTAACAATTATAACATGGATCATATATCTGAACATCTTGGTTACCAAACCAAGGAATCTTCTGTATCTAAGATTTTACCAAATTGGACAAATCATAGAAAAAACTTTTTGTAGATAGTTTCAAAAGGTTCATTAAGAATGATAAAAACAGTCTAAAAGTCCCATGTTTTATTCAAAAGTTTGCTCTTTCATTAAGTGTTTTCTAGTCAGCTTATGAAATTATGACATTGGCAAAGTATACATCCTTGCACTATTTGGATAACATAACTCATTGTGATGAAAAGGTTATCTGTATTTTTCAATAATTTGTTTCTATGACAGTCCACAACAAAGTGTAGCTCAGATCATCCCAAATCAATGTAATAAATCTTTCTGTACTTGCAGGCAGGGTATCCAGAGGGAGAACATGTGATAAAACAGAAACTACTTTTTCCATCAGTGAATTATACATTTTTAATATGGAATATTAAAATTTATACAAAGATTCACCTTGCTTGTAGTATATGACAACTAACTTTACAACTTTATCTCTTTACACAAAATGTTTTTGTTTTGTTCTTTAATTTCTTTGTTTTTCTTCTTTTGGGGGGAAGATGTTTTTTTGCTTTCATGCATAACCATTTGTACTATTTACACACCAGTGATGCTTACATAATCGACTCTTATGCTCGCTGGGGTGGTTTTTAGTTATAAAACAGCACAAAATTGGATGTGGTAGGCTGGAAATAGTATATTCTATCATGAAATTGCAAATTTCCAGCAACAGAACAAAAGGAAGAATTCTATTCTCTTTTCTTTAATTGTGAAATCCCATGGATTTCTATTCTACCAGCCTTACTATTTTAACAAATTTTAAATTACATGTATATAAAGTCATTACATTATCTATATCATTCATAGTTTCAAAATTGGAGGTGAAATTCTAGATTATAAACTGTAGTCCAAGGCGGGAGAAATAGGATAGGGATTAATTAATGTACTTGCCTTGTGCATTAATCAAACCATTCCGGATTTGATCCCTGTCACCATATGATCCCTTGAAAATGACCAAGAGTGATCCATAAGTGCAGAACTGAAGGTATGCCATGACAACAGCCATCTGTTCCCCAAATACAAAAACAAGCAAGAAAATTATAAGCACGAGTAACCAAGACAAACATTTTTAAAACAATTATGGAATTCTTCAAGTAAAAACCATTTTAGCTTGTTCCACACATTGACAAGAATCTTTGAATGATGCCTTTTGATCAATACACACACCTTCTCAAGGACAAACTGCATGAATTCTCAGGAAAAATTTTGGTATAATAACTGTTACCATATTTCAGGCAGGTTGGGAATATTTTAACCATTGTTTGCAACATGCCACTTTATACTTGATAAAAAATGATAAAGCTATAAAGCATTTTCTCTCTTTCTCTAGTCACAATTAGATGAAAATATTGTTCTTTCTAAGAATCAAAGTACAGAACTAAAATAAAATTAATTTTACAGAGAATTTACACTAAATCAACTTGTTAATTAAAAATTAAAATGCATGCCTTAGTTATAGAAATCTACTGGGAAATTTGCAGCTAAGCTTAATTAGTCTTGGTAAGAATCTTGGTATCATCAACTAATGTTATGAGTTCAATAGAATGATGCTTACACTGGAAGTTTACCAGAACTTATGCTACATTGTTCAGCACAAACATATCATTTATGTGATTATAACTGAACTCTGCTTACTCTGGTTCATGGTGCAAAATTTTTGTAAGGTTTCCAGCAGCCAGGCAAATAATATATACTCTTATTCATACCAAAATTCACAAATAAATTATAATATAATATATTGACAGAATAGATATTTTTCCTACAAATTTATAGGTGAGAAATATCATGTATAATATATTCCTTCTCTTAAATTTTGAATTTTTCTTGTAGAAGAATATATTGGTTCTATTTATCAGAAGAATATTCTTCAGAAATAAGATGCTAGGATAGAACTGGAAGTTTCCACAAGAGGTCGTTAAGCTTAGCATTTGTCCTATTTATCAAAGGAAAGCCCAATATATGTCCCAGCATGCACTATGACATGTAACTTAAAGTTGGCAAAGTATAAATTTCTAAGAAACTGAGAGTAAATTATCTTATCATTTTATCCTTACCATAATATATGAAAATAAAGACAAGAAAAACTATCCCCAAAGTCTGCAATCTGTTCAATAATTTAAAGGAATAGACATATTGACAAATTAATGTAATGGATTAATTTTCAATAATATCTAGAGATTAAAAGATACACATGTTAAATATATTCAGCTTATTTAAGTTATTTATTTAGAGGAAAAAGTTAAAACAATATATTCAAAATTGACCCAAAGAAGAGACTGTATATTTGGATTTTGTACCTTAAGATTATATCTTGTTCATCTGTCTTTTCTGTATTAGTTACCATTTTAATTTCAGAATAGATAATAGAACAATAGATATGTGATGCTAAAATTATTATTTCTGTTTTAAATGTCAAGGGTGGTAGTGACAATATTGATAAGCCAATAATTGTCTATGGAAAATGGCTTTACTCAGAAATAAACATGGTTTTGAGTCAGAGACTCCCTTTTAAATTGATATCTTCATACTTAATCTAATTATGCAGTTTCCTTCCTCCCTTCAAAAAAATTGTGTTAACAATAGCAGAATATTCCTTGCTGGTCAGCATCAAGACTGACAGCATGAACTCAGATCAATGAGAGCCACTTCCTATTGGATGCTACAGGTTCCCTGCTGAAGGATAGAAAGAACGGCTCTCTGGCAAACTGAAATGGGGAAAGCCTTTATCATTTCTGAGTTTTTCTTCAGGGAGACATTTGATGTTTCCTGAAGTTTGATTTTAACAGCATGAACTTCAGCCACTACAGTGCATCAAAATAAAAATAACAAAAGAAATGACAAGCCTCAGGATGATGCTTGCAAAAGCTGATAGATAAAAACCTATAAACTCTGAGAATGCAGGTGATATGAAGGAACTGAACCAATAATATATTAGTCTTCTCCCTCCTTTGGGCTCCGAAGAAGTAAAGAATGTAATAATTATAATATTTTTTCTATTTGTTAAACATCAAGTAACTATGTTAGGTCTGTATTCTGGAAAACCTGAACATCATCTTTACATGTATCTGATCTGAACAGTAGGGACTTAAAGATACACAAGGTAGCACCAAAAGTCCAAAGGAAACATCATGGAAGAACTAATTCATGTAACTGATTTAGGAGAATTGAGAGGCAGAGGTCTTGAAGTCCTTGGGAGACTGTTTATATGTTTATATGTTCATGAAATACCATTTTAATGATATGATAAACCCCAGAATTAAAAATTAATCAATATACTTAAAATAATAAAGTATCTGTGCTAAGGAGTTACTGTGTCATTTTATTAAAAATACCTGCCTAATAAAAAGCAGTAACTAGAACCTGTCCTATCTCCTTTCAAAAACAGTCTACCCATTCATCACATTGCATTTTTATTTGCTCACTAGTACTTAAATTCTAGGTCAATTTCTTTAGTATGCCAAATAAAGAATAAGAAAATTAAAAGAGGGCCTGGAGAGATAGCACAGCGGCGTTTGCCTTGCAAGCAGCCGATCCAGGACCAAAGGTGATTGGTTCAAATCCCGGTGTCCCATATGGTCCCCCGTGCCTGCCAGGAGCTATTTCTGAGCAGACAGCCAGGAGTAACCCCTGAGCACCGCCGGGTGTGACCCAAAAACCAAAAACCAAAAACCAAAAAAAAAAAAAGAAAATTCAAAGAAATAGGCTAAGTACAATGTGCCCAATGTCAAATACTTGAGCACTATGCTCATACCTAAAAGATATTTCTTCCTTTTCTCCTTTCCCTTGCTTTTGTCATCATTGTTGTAATAAATGGGAGATCTCACACACAGTGTCAGTGATGAACTGGTCACTAAGCGTCAGACACTTGTTTTTCCTTTGAAGCACAATAGAAGATGCAGTTTGTCATGACAGCAGGAAGCATGAATGTTAGGTTATGGCACTGACTGTTGCTTAGCACAATGGAATAATGTTGGGGATTCAAGTTATAGCCTTTGGTCTCCAAGACAAATTCCACTTTCTCACCCCATCCTACCCCACACCACACACACACACATGTCCTCACTAAGGGGCTTGATTTTAAAAAATTTTTTCTATAGTGTTTCATGAAAAGTTACAGGTGACATTCTCATAAATATTTTTTGTTATCACAATAAGAGAAAAATTAAGAAAAGCAAAATACCATAAAGGAACTTTCATACTATTTTTTATTAATTACTTTATTTTAGTACCATGATTTACATCTTTTTTCATAATACATTTGTTTTTGTAGTTTAATGTTCCAACACTAATCCCACTGCCCATGTAAAATTCTCTCCACTGTTGTCCCAAGATTCCACCTTCCCATAGTATGCCCGGTTGGAAGGCATAAAAAAGTTTACTTTATAATTTACTTTTTTTAACTTTACATTAATAAAGAAGTGTTTAAATAGGAAATTATGAAAAATTTTATATCTCACCTTGTGGTTATAATCTAAGGTTTTTCTAAGCTAGCTGTTGCAACTTGATCATTCTGTTATTTGTTTCATTTGTTAGCCATAGGTGGCTTCTCTGCTAACTCTGACATCTAACTTGATGTGGATTTAATAAGGTGACACTATTAAAATTTTTGGTGTCTTTCATAATGGCCTGTGCAGCCACAAAGTTCTGCGACTTAAATGGAGGTGGCTGTGGGGTGTATCTGTGGTTGCAGGGCTTCCAAAGTACAACAAGGTGGGAGGGGGGGAAGATTTGCACACTCACTCCCACAAAAACCTGGAGATTTTAGCCCAAATAATAAATCCCAATATACTTGAAGATTTGTCGCTAGGTGTATCTGCAGAGATCAGTAATAAGGTAGTGAAACTGGGCCATTGTTATGATGTTAATTGTTAGACTGAGGTGCAACTGTAGTCTTTCATAGAGCAGGCACTTGTTCCACCCTTCTTCCAAAAAGTGTCTCAGTTTTCAGCTGTGCCAGAAATGTCTGTGTCTTGTTTACATCTGTTTGGAGAATAACATTAGTCTAAAGAGCTGAATGAACAGACAAGATGACAACTCGCTATTGATCTGGCTATTGGTCATTATGGGGTTAGCTAGCTATTGGTCTCAGAGTCTAGTTTAAAAGATACATTCACTTAAGTAGGTAAAACAGAAAGACCAATAGTTGGAGTCTAGAGCAGAAGAGATAGTAAATCTTACACAGCATACAGGAGTTGATCCAAGCACCTCATCTGCTCCCCTAAGAACTGGCAGGAGTAATCCCTAAGCACAAGCACAGAAATAAGTCCTGAGTAGTGTCCAATGTACCCCAAAATCAAGAAATTGATATAAGGTAGTTAACTGACATAAAGAAGAGATATTTATATTAAGAATTCTAAAAAAAGTAGTTAAGCATTTGACTGGTGGTATTAAAAGGAATATAATACATTAGACTATTTTGGGAAGTAATTATTTTATATAAATCAATTCAGATGCAGCTGAGGTATAGAAATAATAAAGATCTCTCAAACTGGGACCAAAGTGATAGCACAATGGTAGGTGTTTGCCTTACATGTGGTCCATCTTGGATGGACCTGGGTTTGATCCCCAGGATCCCGTATGGCCCCCCAAATCTGCCAGGAGTGAATTCTGAGCTCATAGCCAGGAGTAACCTTTGTGCACTATTGGCATGGGCCACACTGCACCTCACCAAAAAAAAAAAAATGAAAACAAAAAAACTTTCTAACTAAAAGATTGTTTATTGTAGCATTCATCTATTATTCACAATTTTAATGTCTCTGTAGTGAGAATTTCTCTAAAATTAACTTAATGACTATTTTTAAGAGTGAATCAGTTGTTAAATTTTCACTGTTCTCTTTTGTAAAGTCATCATTTTCTATTGTCAACAATATCCAGCACATAAGCTTATACCAGAACCTCTGAGTATTTGTTAGAAAACAAAATGCAATCTTTTCCCGAGTCACCTTGTTCTTGCACTGACAGATTGAGTCACAGTTAGACTTGATGCTTTATGGTTTTGTTGGCCAGACTTCCATCTGTGCTACTGTTTGGGGTCTAAGAATATCCCTGCCTTGGCTACTGTTCTTTTCAGCACAGCTTTACTTGTTAAGTGCCCTTTATTTAACCTTGATAGAAAAAAGAAAATTAATCCCAACCATATTGCCTTTCACCAAATAAGATTATATGAAATATATGAATACATATCTCTGTGTGCAACTGGAATAGCCAAGGAGCATTGCCAAAAGGAAAAGTCGTAACACAAGTCAGAACAGCAAGTGTCTTTGACTTATTGCTGTGATTATACTAATTGCTCATCTACTTGGTGGGAGGTTGCAGGAAGCTGTTTTGAAGTAATCAAGCTGAGATAGGCCCTTCTATTTATAATAATTCTGAAAATTCGTGTGCCCCAAAAAAACTTAATTGCATTTTTCTTCTTTCAAAAATAATTTTATTCTTCAGTGTTTTGCCCTTTATATTGATTCAATTCAATTATTTATCTCTGATAGCTTATTAGCTATTTTAAAAATAAACATAAAATATTTTTTATTTTGTATATGTGAAAAAAGACCCTGATACTTATTCATGGATTCAATATTCAATGGGAACCTCCTACATAAATAAACATTATTCCTATGGTTATCACTTGTAGAGAGTAAATAAAATACAAGTATTATTCTTGTAAACATATTTCTATGTGATGATAATGGACGACAATATTCAAAGGTTGGAAACTTATTCATTTGATTTATACTATTAATTTTGTCATAACTATTATTTTGTATTTTAGCAGTAAAGAAACATCTAGTGAAAGTTCTTTTTAACATTATAGATAGCCTCATGACTTTAATTTTTCTCAGAAGATATTTTTTTTTTGCTTTTTCGGGCCACACCCATTTGATGCTCAGGGGTTACTCCTGGCTAAGTGCTCAGAAATTGCCCCTGGCTTGGGGGAACCATGTGGGACACCGGAGGATCTAACCAGGGTCCTTTCTTGGCTAGCGCTTGCAAGGCAGACACCTTACCTCTAGCGCCACCTCGCTGGCCCCCTCAGAAGAGATTTTTAATAAATTGGAAAGAGTAATAAAATATTGGAATAAATAAATAAATAAATAAAATAAAACTTCGAACTATATGAAAGCTCTCCAATACCATTTATCTTTTTCTGTCCCACCCAAATAAATATCACATTATCAGTTGGTAAGATCTGAGGGTTTTAGAAAATACAAATATTCAAGCTAAATTGTTTCCAAACCCGATGTATCATGGTTACATTGAGTCATTTTCCTAAATAGTGTGTATTGATTGAATTGAATACCAGAGCCTACTTCAGAACTATTATGAAGTCAGTAGTTATCACAAATAATATGGATGGCACAGAGTAGAGAGTAAAATATACAGGGACTTTTATTTTTCTCTAATCTCCCTTAAAAACAAGTTGATTGTCTATTCTTGTTTTATGCACATTAATTTTTTACTCAGCTTTGCTCTTTTCTCATTTCTCAGTACCTAAATGTTAGGTACTGAACAAGCAATAATGTGGGATCATTTTACTAGCAGCCTGTATATAAATATAGAATATCAAATAAATAATTAAGTTATGACAGCTTTTATTAAATGAGTTGCTGGGTGAAAACTCAGATAGGACTCATGCCTATTGTTGCCCTGAGTTTGAACCTCTATATAGCACATCTCCCCTAACAGAAATGGCCATCATTAAAAGTGCATTGCAAAATTATTTAGGAATAAACTTAGGGATATAAAGTTAACCACTTGCTTCTTCAGAGAAAAAGACCACAGAGATATTGTCTCTCATTAGAGCACAGAGTTGTAATATGTCTTCTTTATCATTTATTTGTGGATGGGTACCTGCTGGTATCCAGGGGCTATTCCCATCTTTGTACTCTTGTGTTAAAGAAACAATGTAGTATACTAGACATTAAATCCAGGTCTTTCAAATGTAAAGCGTGTTTCCAGTATCCTGATCTCTTTCTCTTGTCTGAAAACTACATTTTTTTAAAACAAATTACTATAATGATTTATTATTTTAAATTACTTTAAAAGTTAAATTATATACATGTATTATTTATTTTTTAATATATCAGTTTATTCTTTGGGCTTTCTCATTTCTCATTTACTCAGAGATAATTTCTGGCTGACTTGGAGCACCATATAGGGTCCAAACCCAAACCCATATAGGATCTATACAGGGATCAAACCCAGGTAGACGCATGCAAGGTATATATGCCTTACCTGATGTACTAATGTTCTGGTCCCATATTTTATTTTTGAAAGATATATGCTTCAGCATAATTCACATAACTGAAAATATTATCTGTAGAATTTTATAAATGAGTTTAGTCATATATTTATATCAGGTCTTAAGTTTATAAAATTTTAGGCTTTATTTTTAAAATATTCTTATTTCCAAAAATAAACACATACAAAGATATACTTATGGCTTAGATCTACACTAAGATTGTTGAATAACTGCATTAAATTCATTAGAACATTTTGTAGGTTCAGATATTTTTGTAGATAATAATATCTTCTAAAGTTAAGCCAAATCCTTGGGAGAAAATTAGAATATGACTGTACATATCCTGTGATGAGAACATAGCCTAAATTCTAGCAAAAATTGAGAAGAAAGTATGTCTTGATAATTTTTCTTAAATAAACTTCTAGTATTCTACAAAGAAAGGCCTGCTTCAAATATATCAGTGTACTTACTTGAAAATTTATTCCCTGATATTTTCTGATTAATTTGATGAAAAGAGATTATGAATAGCACGTACCTTCAAGATATACATATTAAAAAAAAGTAGAATGGGGTTTTTCTGTTTTTGTTTCTGTTTCTGTTTTTGGGCTATACCCTGGCTCCACTCTTAGAAATTGAGTCTGGCAGGCTTGGAGGACCATATGGGATGCCGGGAATTGAACCCAGGTTTATCTTGGGCCACATTCCAGGAAAACACCCTACCACTGTGCTGTCTCTCCTGTTCCTAAAAAAGTAGAATTGAGCAATAAACAAAAAATTGGTGATAGGTCTTATGTAAATACAGTCTAAATATTGAGAGTTTAATAGTATTAGTTGTAACAAGTATACCCTGTTGTGAAACCATATGAATACTTTAATATCAGTTCCCACATAGAACATATTTAGTATTATTTATATAAAGAATAATCCTAAAAGAAAAAATACATGGAAAATAAAGATGCATCATATAATTTGTTTTTGTCTTTTTTCATTCAATGAGTCTTCAGAACAAACTGCATCACATGTCACCTAAATTCAGTAATAGGTTTTTAAAAAAATGATTAAAACTCAAATGATAGTTTGCCTAACATCATTTTTAGGAAAAGAGAATCTCTTAGTTTGAGGGAGAAATTAAGAAATACAGAAAGGTCAACAAAGGATAAAGTCAGTTAAATACTTTATCTTGTCTTTCTTAAACTTGTATTTCTTTTGGAGCTCCTATATTACCTTGGAGAAAAATTCACACAAAGACTGACTTGTAAATATTGTGGGTTTTTTTTCTCTTTCCTTCTAATGGTTATTTAATATGACATAGAGAAACTTCTACTAGAGGGACAATTCCATGAGTTGGTGTTTAGCCCCAGTATGAAATGTAGCACATAGAGATTAGAATAAACAGAGACCAGAAATATTTGCACTTTATGTCACAGTCGTGAGAAAGGCAGTGTTTAGTTGCTGTTGACACTCAATGATGGTATTAGCTGATTTTCTGGAATGGTCACAACAAAAAATTTAGTCACATATTTGAACATCAGAGTTATTCAGGCACATTCCAATCTTACCCAAAGGGCTGATAATAATGAAATACAAACTGGGTGTCCAACAGCTGTTTCCAAACAAACCAATGGGATGCAGGAAAAGGAGTACTTTAGTTGTTTTTAGATACAGTTAGTACCTTTCAAGGTTAAAACATCAGCAATTTTTCCATTGCACAAAACACAAAGAGCTATCCTTTTAAATGTATCTGAACACAACAGGGTTAAAAAAAAAAAGAAGAAAAAAGAAAGAATAACTTAAATGCTATGGGGTGAAACCAACCGAGATCTGAGGCCAAAGCACTATGTGAATGTTAGATTATGCAGTTGATTCAATTCTAATTCAAGTCAAGCTGGTTCAATGTTTCACTTATAATCTTTTGTCCTTTTTTACTTGTTCCTTATCATGGAATCTGATCTATTTGTAGGTTTAATGCAAGGGACAGGGAAAAGGCTGACCTAACCTTAGTATTATAGGGGATTGCACTAAATGTGGGAGTGAGAGCAGTAATTCCACAGCTTCCTATTTGGAAATGGGCCCAGCTTGAAGAAATAAAAATAGAAGTGTCTGAATGTACTAAAAAGCTCAGCCACATGGAATTAAAATGCCAGTTCCCTTCAGCCTTTCTTTTCTTTCTTCTTTTAAATTTTTTTCAGTCATCAGAATTCCAAAGTCTACAAATTAAAAAACTCCTGTAGTCAGCCATCTATTTGTAATCTCATCACTTGAAGTTATATATGCATCTAAAAATGACTGCATATACAGTTTGTGGTAGTTTGTGGCTACTCTCTTTCCTTAAAATAATAAAACTAATATAAAAATAAATAAATATTCAAGTACATAAGTTTAAGGATACTAAGATTCCTGCATGGTAATTGGTTAGCAGATGGTGGTCCATATGATCTCAGAACAGACTTACACTAATTTTAACTTCCTTTACCTTCTAAATAAACCCGACATTTTCAATTGAAATAAGAAAACATTTTCCTAATGTTTTACCAATCTCTGTTTTTAATTTGCCCAAGGGCTGTATTTGACATATTTTCAGTATCATATATTCAAAGTGGAAGAACTAGAAACAAAAAACAGATTTAAGAAACCAAGATTTACCACTTGCATGAGATGATAATTTGGTGTATCGCAAGATCACTCTATTCTTTAGTTGTTTTTATGAATACTCCCATATTTTAAAATTCATCTTCTGAGTAATAGACATGGCTCCACGTTTTCAGAAAAAGTAAAACAATTTCTATGTCTTTTCACGATTTATTGGTACTTGCCTAAATGGTATCTTTTCTGAAACGACGAAGAGTTCTTTGTTTAAAGTAGCCACTAGAGTACACGGAGGAATAAGAATCTGACCCGAGCCATTTAAACTCATGTTTATCCAGCATTCATCATTTTCTCCTCTAACATGTGAATATAGTTTCCCAAACCACAAACCTCACAAGTGTTTAAATCCTAAGCTTGTAAACAGGTTTGATTTCTTTTTATTGAGCGTCTTCCTTCCTTATCCCTATTGCATACAGCTGGCACTAATTCCTTTTCATGTACTTAAAGAAATGAAATATTTTGTCTGAATTAAGAATAATAATGTGTTTGAAAAGATCAATTGAGAAATAAGAGAAAAGTGAATTGTTTTCCATGGCTCTGTTTACAGTAACCAAGCAACTAGGGCTTAGATGAATAAATAAAATAAAATAAAAAGACCAGTAATTTCATTGAATTATATTGTTCAATTTTAATTGTGTCTCTTAACATAAACAGCTCAGTGATTGATGTATTATTGAATATTTGTGGAGTGTGTCTATAATGAATATGTTTATGAATGACCCTCTGAGAGAAAATCAATATGAGAAAGAGACTCATGTTGATGTAAAGATTGATGATTGCAAATCAAACTTTCAAATGCTGAAATTGAAACAATGAGTAATTTAAAATTTAAGAAGTAAAAGAAAGATAGACTCAAAGCAAATAAATGTTTTATGCATGAAAATTAAAATAAAAAACAAGTTTTTAAGTCAAGCATGCAGTACATGAAAAGTATTCTTTGATAATAGGCAGCTAAACACATGTATTTTTCTATCCAAATAGATCAATTATCTTAGTAAAATGATTGTTCTTCATATTATTAGAATATCTTTTTCTGGAGCTCTAAATTTATATAAATATGTGATATTTTCTAGATATGAAGCAACAAAGGAATCCATAATTTTAAAATAAATATTCAATCAAAATTATTCTTATTTTTAAAGATTTTTGACCCCTCCCAATTGTTTTATTTTTTAAAAATCCATTTAACTTGATATGAGTTAAAGTAAGTCCTGATGTGTATTCCATGGAAGGAATACTAGGTATCATCCTTTTATACTTAAACACACAAGATGCATCCTTTAGATTAAAGCAAAAGAATGTCAAGATAACTCAACAATGTATTAACATCAATCAAAAGGGTTCAAAATCGTTTTACACAGTTCTAGGTACACAATTCATGTCCTTATGACAAGACGCTGAAATCAGTTCCACAGTTTGATCAGATTCTTCATTTTCTTATCTTCCTGATATTATTTATCCCAAATTCTGTTGTTTTGGCTTGTTTCTGTATTGAATACATATTCACAAACAGTATTAATGCAACTTATACATTTTTTGTTTGTTTTTCTTTTTTGGTTTTTGTTTGTTTGTTTGTTTTGGTTTTTGTTTTGGTTTTTGGGTCACACTCGGTAGGGCTCAGGGGTTACTCCTGGCTATCTGCTCAGAAATAGCTCCTGGCAGGCACAGGGGACCATATGGGACACCGGGATTCGAACCAACCACCTTTAGTCCTGGATCGGCTGCTTGCAAGGCAAATGCCGCTGTGCTATCTCTCCGGGCCCTTTTGTTTTTTTTTTTTTTTTTTTTTTTGAATCACACCTGGCACCGCTCAGGAGTTACTCCTGGCTCTACACTCAGAAATCGCCCCTGGCAGGCACGGGGGACCATATGGCATGCTGGGATTCGAACCACTGTCCTTCTGCATGGAAGGCAAACACCTTACCTCCATGCTATCTCGCCAGCCCACAACTTATAAATTTATATCTCCATAAAAATAGTTTTCTAAGATAATTTCTGCCTGATTCATTCAATTGCTGTTACTTTCTGTACAATCAACATGTTTCTTACAGTGGTTCTTTATTCTGACTTCTTTATAAATGTATTTAATTTCTCTGAGTTAAATCATCTCAAATGTCATTGGTATCATCGGCTTTTTTTTTAATTTGGTATACTACCCTTATTTTATGTTTTCATTTTGCTATAAAATTTGCCAAGTTGTGGAAGATTATATAATTTGCATGTTTTTATTTTATTATTACAACAAGCATGTGAGAAATAATTGCCTTGGAATTAATAAACATTGTATGGTTCATGAACTATAGAATGAACACCACCAGAGAACTTGCTATAAAAAGCAAAAGCAAAACACTCCATCACAAATTATTTTAATCAAGATATGCATTTTAGCAAAGTCTCATGTAAAAGCAAAGAGAGATAGCCCTGGGTTTAGGTATATAATAAACCATCGTACCTCAAGTTTCACTGAGTCATGCCAGGTATAGCCCTAGAGGGTCCTGAACACAGCCTAGTATTCCCCAGTATTATTGGGAGTAACTCTAGTAACCACACTACTCTATGGCACCCAGTAAATAACATCCTGGAGTCCTAGCATTCAACTATCAGTCTTGATTAACCAAAGTAGTAACCGAATGACCTTAGAGCACCATGTAAAAGCACCATTAAAAATGATCCCAAATGATAGTTATAGTATATTTAGCATAGCTTAAATGCCTAAATGCTATCTCTCTCCTTTGTATGTGAATAGAATTTTTTCTAGAGACATCAGTCAATAAATAACATAATAAAAATTGAAAGCCAAATATTCTATCTCCTATATTCATGTCATAAATACAAATACACATACACCTTGCTCAAATGACAAATTCTTTAGTTTTGGACGGAAGTCATAGTAGGGTGTTTTCCTTGCACGTGGCTGATCCAGGAAGGACCTGGTTCAATTCCTGGTGTCCCACATGGTCACCCTAGCCAGGAGAGATTTCTGAGCACATAGCCAGAAGTAACCCTTGAGTGTCACCAGGTGTGACCCCAAAACCAAAAACCAAAAAAACAAAAACAAAAACAAAGCAACCAAACAAAAAAAAACACACAAATTCTTTAGTTTTGCCTCAAATTAATAAATTAATTATCCACTGCTGGTGGGAATGCCATCTAGTCCAACCTCTATGGAAAGTGATATGGAGATTCCTCCAAAATCTGGAAATTGAGCTCCCATTCATCCCAGCTATTCC
This sequence comes from Suncus etruscus, assembly GCF_024139225.1. Lineage (NCBI taxonomy): Eukaryota > Metazoa > Chordata > Mammalia > Eulipotyphla > Soricidae > Suncus > Suncus etruscus. The sequence continues at coordinate 8,617,460 of NC_064862.1, read as the reverse complement.
ACTCCTAGGGATATACCCTAAGAACACAAGAATACAATACAAAAACCCCTTCCTCACAACTATATTTATTGCAGCACTATTCACAATAGTCAGGCTCTGGAAACAACCAAGATGCCCTTCATTAGATGAATGGCTAAAGAAACTGTGGTACATATACACAATGGAATATTATACAGCCGTCAGGAGAGATAAAGTCATGAAATTTTCCTATACATGGATGTACATGGAATCTATCTTGCTGAGTAAAATAAGTCAGAGGGAGAGAGAGAGACACAGAATAGTCTCACTCATCTATGTGTTTTAAGAAAAATGAAAGACATTTTGCAACAATCCTCAGAGACAATGAGAGGAGGGCTGGAACTTCCAGCTCACTTCATGAAGCTCACCACAAAGAGTGGTGAGTGCAGCTATAGAAATAACTACACAGAGAACTACCATAATCATGTGAATGAATGAGGGAACTGGAAAGCCTGTCTGGAGTACAGGTGGGGGTGGGGTGGGATGGAGGGAGATTTGGGACATTGGTGGTGGGAATGTTGCACTGGTGAAGGGAGTGTTCTTTACATGACTGAAACCTAATCACAATCATTTATGTAATCAAGATGTTTATATAAAGAAAAAAAAGGAAAAAAAGGTGTCAAAGCTTAGAAATTAGTGGTTCACAAATTCTATAGGTAGTTCTTAAATATCTTAATATTTAAGTTACTATTAACTTAATATTTAACTTATTCTTAATATCTCTAAAACAATTAACCTTTATGAATTTCCTATGTTTTCTCAAACTGCCTTTCCTTATTCTTCATATTTCTCTGAATAAAGTTTTAATATAATATTTAATAAGAAAATAGAAAATCCTATCTCTTCAACAGTAAGAGCTTAACTGATGCTCGTTTTTCTTTTTTTTTCTTTTTAGACTCTTCTTCATTATGGACATAAAATGAAGAGTCATGGACTATGGGACCTCTCATAAAGTCAAATGAATTTTTGCATAGTAGACAATCAATTGGTATGAGTCACTCTAAAGTTATGCATGTTAACAGTCTTCAACTTTATTAGAAAGTACTATATATAAAAGTTTACATTCCCTGAAATGTCAAAGATGAGGAACATAAGCAATAGAGTCCTTAAAATGACCAGAAAATTATAAAAACAGGGCTCCACTGAAATAAAGTACCATACATAGATTCCAATACCTTGTCAGCAAGCAGACTGAGATTAATGAATATTAGCTGAGGGCTTTATATTGTAGCAGTGATTACCAATTCTTACTACATGCTAAGATTATCAGTAATGATTTAAGAGAATTATTTACTTACTTAGTTCCCATATCCAGAATCATACATAATTAAGTTATTTTGAGAGCTGGTTATATTTAAATATTTCTCTTTAAAAATAGTCTTATTCAAAAAATAGATTTTTTCAAAATGTGGATTAATCAATATGTATCTTCCAAGTAACTCTAATGTATAACCAGGGTTGTAAATCTTGGCACTCTGTGATGGTGTTCATCCTATATTACCTGAGATTTTAAAAAGGAACAAAATGATACAGCAGGTCTGAGATAGAGCCTGACAGGTCTGGGGCAAATTCTTAACAATTCCCTAGTGACACTAATTTTACCAGCCAATGAATCACACCTTGACTATCAAGGTACTATATGATATTAACTTTCATATCTTTCCTCTTGGTTTTTCAAATGACTTTCTTCTATGAAATCAAAAATGACACCATTCTTCTTAAAAATATTCTTTTATCTTCTATACGTAATTGATTCATCAACAAATAACTATGTTCTTACTATGTGCCCAAAGTGTTTTGAGAGGATTTATACATTATCATGAGAATAAAAAGAAGTTTTCACAATAAATATCTTTTTTTTTGGGGGGGGTCACACCCGGCAGCGCTCAGGAGTTACTCCTGGCTCTATGCTCAGAAATCGCCCCTGGCAGGCACAGAGGACCATGTGGGATGCTGGGATTCGAACCACCGTCCTTCTGCATGAAAGGCAATCGCCTTATCTCTATGCTATCTCTCCGGCCCAACACAATCAATATCTTATAAAAGAAAACTTGGAATAAAATTTATTGAAAATCATAATGTCAAAGTCAGCATAGTCTCTTAAAAATATATTGACTCGTGAAGAACACAGGAAAGAACAGAACCCCAAGCACTGTTTTCCTGAGCTTCTGTTACCTTGTTTTTCAACAAGGCTGGTCAGAGTAGCAATGCGATGAATTTGTTGTAAGTGAATAGGAGAATTCATTTAACTTGCTTAAAAATAGAAATGCTATATAATTTTCAAAACTGGTTCTTCATATTAAAATCCTGAGAAAATTTTTCCAAAAGATTAACTTCTCATTTATGCATAATTCTTCACAAATAAGTTCTGCAAATATTTCTTAACCGCTTAATAGCTTTGCAAATTTAATCCAAATTTTTAAATAGTAAAAGAAAAATCAATAATGACAAAGCTAATATATATATTTTCTTACGATAAAGCCTTAATAAATATTCAAATTATATATGCAGATCTTTAAATATATTCCAAATGAGTTCTTTATATGTTTGAGCGATGCTGGAATAACTTCAAAGCAGTAACAGGAAGTAATAAAAATAGGCACAGCCATACCATATAGACAGTAACAACAGCATCTGCAACAGTAACAAAAGACCAAGATTCTTGTTCAAATAAGGCACTTGTATCCTATTAATAAAATGTCTGAAAAAAGATTTATTTACAAAAAAGGTCCACAGCAGGAGTGGGCCAAATGATAAGGACAATATTAAAGATCTTGAGAGTGAAGAGATGAGGAAACTGTGTTCATCAAACCGATAAGAGTCCACATTATTGTAAGAGTCTGACCCAAAGTGTAATCATGTAGTTATTAAAGTTGAAGGGCTGGAGCAGAGTTTTTGGTGGAGGGACACTGACAATGGTGATGGGTTTGTAGCTGTAATAATGCATGCCTGAATCTCTATTGTCAAAAAATTAGGAGAGAAAGTGTTTCCATTACATCTTTCATAAAGTGAATAGCACCATATCAAACATAAAATGATTCTCATGTTTGAAAAACTATACATATTTTATGTTCTATATTTCTCTTCATCTCAGAAAAGTTTCAACATCTAAATGGACACAATAGCAGTTTCGTGAAAGCACTTTTTCTTTCACTAACTTCAGTTAAAAAAAACTAAAAGAAATATTGTTGAAATGTTAGCAAAAGTTAACTCTGACTATTCATACAGAACACCATTTTTTATTTTGTCCTTTTGCAAACTTTATTTGAATTTGCCAAAATTTTCTTCAAAACTAAACCATATTTTCTTCTTATAATATATGTTAAATTAAATGAATTCTAATTTCCTTAAAGGTTGTTAATAAATAAAATCCAATTGACAATTTCTGACTATTGTTTTTGGTGAAAATACAGTTCTTCTAGGTGACTTTTCAAAAATAATTGCCAATATTAAATGTTCCAAGATTCTCTTTTAAATATCAAGTAAGAAAACAAATACTTTATTCTGAAGAATAAAAATTCTTAGGAACAAACAGCTATAAAAATATAGGTGGCACTCAAATTTGTACATATAACTGTACTGTGATTTGTATGAGGGATGTAATATTTATGAATGAGAAATGTACTTTTGTGAGTGATCAAATTCTAGAGGCTTGGAATTACAAACATTTGCTTCTCTGCCTGCCAGGGGGAAAATACAGTCAGAGAATAATTAGTAGAAAAATGATGCCAGGGAGTAACATCAAATGTTATTAGTTAAAATGACAGAAACGCAAAAGTACAAAAACTAAATATGAAGTCAGGAAGGCCTAAGTGAAAAATATTTTGGAAAATAAAAGATTATATGTGATTCAAGTCACATTCTAAAAAAAATTTTAATTTAGATACAATATCTTTAAAAAATCAACCCAAATTATATCAGACCCACTGCATATTCAGAGATCAGTGGAATTGTCTTATTCCTATAGTGGTTGATCATAATAGTTATACAATATGTTCTAAAAAGTCTTCTTGAATAAGTATGATTTGAAATAATAAATTCTAAGTTTCTTCTTTTGCCATAGTCACCCTGACAATAAAATAAAAAGGTTGGCATTTGCATACTACAACACTAAATTAGCAGTACCAAATCTACACATAAAGGCTCCATGAGAAAGAACATTGGAATTATTTCCTGTGATTTCTAGCACTATATGAGTGTAAACTAATTAAAATAATTAATCTTTCAGACAAAATATATCCTATTTGCTACCAAGATTCTTGTACATGCTGGAACTGTGTATTAAATGTCCTTCCTGCAAAACAGAAGCATACTTTTAAGGATGGACACTCTTGGTTTAAATAGGATAAGGTTTGAGAACCTGTTACATATGATTTTATAACTTTTTTAAATGAAATAAGACCCTAAGAATCACCTATATACTTATGTAACTAATTTGAGTATATAGATTAACATATGACAAACATATTTACTATAATTCAATACTAATCCTAAAAATGAATATTGTAAGTCAAGGAACTGTTGACCCAGGAGTAATAAAGAAAAGGAAGACACACATAGCTTGTTCACAGAATGAAGACAAGATGATGTGAACCTTGATTGGTGGTACTTGAATATGTAACAGGATGTGACAGTGTGGTGGAGGGTGGCAACAACGAATACCTTTTATATATTTTCACAGGACTTCAACCCCATATTGCCCTCCCAAAATGAAATCTCATTTTTGTTAATGTACTATTTTGTAATAAGGAAAGCCTCACTCATTTGACATTCTACTCCAGGAAATACATTCTATGGAAATAACAATAAGTGGTAGTCTTGCCATTTTGATAAATACCTTTTGAAACGTCCATAATTTTCCAAAATTGTCAGTACTGAGTTTATAATAAATTTTCTTATAAAATACAACTAAGTTCCAGCCTACCTTACCAACTAACGACAAGACAAAACCAGAAGTCTTGGCTCCCTTTGGTAGGACAAAAACCCAAGATCGGGATTTACAGATGACTGGCTGCTTGATTCACGACCAGACTGTATACATCTTGGGACCAATAAATAAGCCCTAGTTTAGGGTTTGAACTATGACCTGCACAAGAATCATGATCCCCAGCCCCAAAGATCCGGCAGAGACAATTGTAACGGAATGGGGCTTTTGGGAGCACAAAGAAAGACGCTATCCTAGGTGCCACCCTAGGCTCAGTGCAAAGACCAAGATCATCAACCACAGAAGATGGGTTAAAATGACACTGAGGTAACAGAACCTCTAGAACCACAAAGACTGACTTCATCATAAGTCCCACCTCAGGATCTGTACAGATACTGAGACCTCTAAACACAGAGCAGAAGTCTTCCACACACCAAAGGAAAAAAAAAAAGAAAGAAAAAAAAAACAAAAAACAAAAAACAAAAAAACACCACCGGGAAAGTAAAGGATCCTGAGCAATGTCTAGAGTTGATCCCATGACAGTATGCTCCAAGGACGGAGAAATCCCATATCTCTTAGGCCAAGTGAATTCTTTTTCGAATGACCCCAATATTTACTGTGCCAGTGCAGGAGGGAAAAAAACAAAAATACAAAAAGCACAAAACCTTGGTTATTTTTTTGATATAAATATATATAGTACCTTCATTTATTATTGTTATTATTATTTTTGATTTACCAATCTATTTTGGTCGATTTCTCTGTTTGGGTGTGATTATTGAAAGTGTAGTCCCCAATTATACTTATTTTTTTATTTTTTTTTCTCTTCCTTTCTTCTCTTTCGTTATGTGCTATGCCATGTTTCTTAATTCAAGACCATGGCGTGATTTTTGTTTGTCTGTTTTTGTTTTATTTTTTTTTCTACTTGTTTGTTTGTTTGTTTTGTCTGCTCTGTGTGGTGCTTATCGAAATAGCTGGAGCCCTCACTGGATATTTGACACTTCTTTTGGTACTAGTGGAGTGTTTCACCTACTTTTTCTCCATCTCCCAGAGTGATGATGAGAGCCTTTAGAAGGACTCCGCCCATTTTCGGGGTATTAGACTCTTACCCCAGTTTATTGCTTTTTTCTCCTTCAAACAAAACCACGCAACTTGAACTAGCTAGTCCTGACTCCAGATAGAGGGGGAAATAAGGGAGGCATCAGGACCAAACAGGTGCAAGACTACTAAGTAGTGGGTTAGATACAGAGGGGACCACATATTCTAGCCGCCCTGGGGTGAGGGAAAAGGAAAAGGGAGGTAGGATAGAAACGGAGGCGTAGGGATGACAATTTGGCGATGGGAATCCCCCCTGATTTTATGTAAATATGTACCTAAAATATTATTGTCAACAATATGTAAGCCATTATGATCAAAATAAAAATTTATATTAAAAAAATACAACTAAGTTCCAGTAAAATTATAAAAGCTCTTCTAACCCTGCAGGAAACTTGGGGTTCTTGGAAGAGGGAGTGGATACTCTAGTGATGGGTCTAGTGATGGAATTATGTTCATGAAGAGTCATTATCAATAGCAAAGTAAACCATAGATTTGTAATAAAAATAAATATTTTTAAAAAACAAATGGTATTTATTAATACATAACATTAAATACTATAAATGAGCAATGATTTTTGTCACCTTTTTCTAAAATTAGTTTACCACTACCTTTCTAGTCTTACTCTCACGACTAATCCAGGTAAACATAATAACGAATCCTACTAATAATTACTCGTCATTTCAGGGCAGTTATTGTGATTTTCTAAGCAATAACAAGGAAAAGATGATGCCCAGAGACAGCTAATGCTATTTGGTGCGAAAAATTTTTGTGTAATGAATTCTTATTACATAGCCATTGTGAACACATTCATGTCTCCATATTGAAAAACTTGTCAAGAGCCCCATAAAATGGACTTTTTATTTCCAATATAAAACTAAGTACATGTTAAATGTGTAAATGTCAGCCAATAGTATCCAGTTATTATCAAACACTCAATGTAAATTCAGTTATTCTTACTACCTCTAGTCTTAATGGGGGAACAAAAGTAACCAGCAGCAGATGAAGATTACTTTGTGGTCTTCATCTTTTAACCAGTGTCCTATGCAATCTTCAGCCATATATTGGTCCCCTACTGTTCATTCTTCACTAAGATAACTTCCTCTCTTCCGGTCTCTCAATCTCTGGTGTATGGGTTTGATACCTTCTATGTTTTGTTTGTTTGGAAATTGCAATATGGTTTTTCAGGGCTTACCACTGGCTCTATTTTCAGGAGTAATCCTAGAATAAACTGTGATTTAACTTAGACAAGGCAAGATATCTTATACTTTATACTATCTATCTGACCTCAATATTTTCAATATAGAACATCACATTTTCTATATTGTCAATTACAGAACATTTCAATGATCTTGTTATGATAGCATTTTATCTCCAGCCTCTCTCTCTCTCTCTCTCTCTCTCTCTCTCTCTCTCTCTCTCTCTCTCTCTCTCTCTGTTTACCACCTCTCTAGTGTATTCTGCAGCAAAATTAGAGATTTTTATATAAGTCCCTGGTCACAGAATTGAAGAGAACAAATTGAGTTCAAACTGGGGAAAGACCACCCTCACTGAGCAGAAATTACTTGTTCTTTGATTGTTACCATCTGATACTTGAAAACCCTGACTCTGGTTGCAGTTGCCCAGTGTTTACTCTTTAATTATGTTATGCTCATTTTCCTGTACTCCAGAATCAAACTAATGAGACCAGAAAACATTACAAGTAATGCCTGCATTTATAGTCACTGATTAATAACTAATTTCCTACATCTAAAGGTGAAAGTAAGAGCCACATCTTTCCCTCTAAACTAGTAGGTCCTTACTTACAAAGTGAAGATGCATATAGAAAGAACAAGTAGCCTATTTTGTGCCATTACAAGTCTGCACTAGGAGACATGAGCAGTCAGCATGGTATGGTTAACATTCCAGATCCGTAATGGCTAGCGTGAAACTAACTGGGTGGGCTAGCTTCTATACCACGGTATAACCTAACATAGTTGCCAAAAAATAAATAAAAGTTATTTCAAAATTATACATATAATTTTTCTTTTGCATGATACCTTGACTTGAAAGCTTTCTAAGGCAAGTAACTAAATGACTAAATCTAGTCATTACATTATCTTTATTATGATAGCACATGTCTATGATCTGTGACAATTTCAGTATCAGAAATGGTGTGATTGAGTCATGTGTAATGAATGTCTAATAACTGGTGTTTTAGTGACTTATTACTCCTAAACTCTAATCTACTTTTCATACTGCATATATTCCTATATGAGAGAGTTTTGCTGTCTCTATTCCATAGGTAATTTAGGGAATTAACTTTGCAGTATTCCATGTCAGCCTCAGTCACTCTAAACCAAGGAATGGGATTAGAGGTAATCAGTGTAAAACCTACTGGAATTTTTTTTCTTTGCTATTTTAAGCAGATTTTATAATTTTGAAATTCAAATATTATTTTTGTCATGATTTACAACAGGGATACCCAGATCATTTTGGTCTGTTTTGTCAATACTTGCATTATGCCAAATATGTGGTTCATTTAAAGTCATTTCCTTGGAGATCAGATAGAAACACTGAACATGGTTTATACCTTTATTGTTTTATTTATGATGATCAACTATGGCACATTTATTTATGCCAGTTAACTGCTGTAACTTCATATAGAACAGGAACAAATTCTTAGCATTTCTTTAAGACTCAGTTGCACCAATACTGTTCTTTCTATAAATCATATTTTGCCAATAAACTCTAAATCAGTCAACTAATCGAGAGTCACTAAAAAATTATTTTCACATAGAAACCTATGATGAATATATTAATGTAGAGCCAAATTAGTAGCTAATAAATTGACTTGTGTAAAAACAAAATACCTTCTTAAATAGAATATCATTCTCTCTGAAACAGAAAAAATAACAGTTAAATCCATTTATTGTACGCTTTTAATTACCCATAACTATCTACTCACTTGAGGAGGTGCTAATCTTCATGATAGCATTACAATCAGGGAAAGAATTCAGGATTATGGAGAAAAATTAAATGTTAAAAATGAGAGATATTTGGACTTTTAAAAAGTAAGTAACATTTTATATAACCACAGAAACCTCTGAGCCCTATTAAAATCACTGATAAGCAATCTTGGAAAAACATTCTCTAGTAATGGCTAGCTGGGCTCTTGCAGCAAAGCAAATTGTTTTTTCTTGGCAAATGTCCAATAAGCAATAGGCAGCAAGAAATTGTTTATTCTACACATACAAGTTCTCATGTGTATCTGCAATTCTAATGCCAAATTTGGTTCTATCTCAAAATCCACTTTAACTACAAAGAAAATTGCCAAAGACTTTACCATTCTAGTTGACCCTTAAAGGAGTCTCCAAGGCTATCAGAATGAATTCCCAATTGTTCTTGTGGTCAGAAAGAAAATCATTCTGTCCATTAGGCTAAAGATGTCTACATATTTTCTTCCCCTTTTCCCTGGCAAGAATTTTTGCTTGGTCAGGAACATTTGATTAGCATGTAGCACACAGAAGTCTTTCCCTTCAGAAAGTTAGAAGATATGAATATCACACAAAAGGAAAAACTGAAGGCATGTACATTGGTGCATTGTACTAGATCACTGAAGGTTTACTGTGACAAAGCCTGTTATGCTAGGTTAGAAAACATTGGTAAAGATCAAGGACTTAAGCAATATTTTGAATAAGAGACAGTAGGAGTATTGAAGTTTAAGTAAATATTGCACAGGAAAAAAAGGCTCTTCACAATGACTTAGCAGGAGAAAATAATATGAACACTCTTAAAGAAAGCTTTATATATACTCCCTAGTAACTGAATGTTACACTCCCAAGCACACCAGATATGATAAGAAATAATCCAGCTGTTCTAATTCACAGAGATAATTTCTGTATTTGTAAACACTTCACCATTTCTAAATACAAGCAAAACATAAATAATAAATTTTATGCTTTGTTATCTTTTTAAGTAACTATATATGCACATCAAAACCGACTACTCTGCCTACTTTATACATACAAAAGCAATTGAGAACAGAGATATTAAAGCTGGAAAAAGAATTAGAAAATCAAACAGCACGGTCTTCAGGGTCAGTATTGCTATTTAATTACACAGGACTTAAGGGAGATCACCTAGATAGGAAGTGTACACAAAATTTGACAGTTTACATAAAACTGCCGTTTTCTTCTGACATCCATCAACCTTTACAAGGCCTTCATGTGTATATATACCTCTGCATTTCTGTGTCAGAAATCATACCCAAGAAGTAGTTTTTGTAAAAACAAAATTGGGTTAGGCTATTAAATGGAGGTTTATGTGGTGATAAGGCAAGAAAAATGAGAACCAGATTGTCACTCTGTTTTCAATAATTTCTGCCAGAAAAGTAGCAAATTAAGAAAAAGTCCTTTTAAATTTTAAAAACGGTAAAGTTTTCATTTTATGAGCTGCCATATTATTTTAATTCTGTTACAATGTTTTCTTGAAATAATTTTAGTTTCAGGGCAGTTGGACAAAGAAACAAAGCAGGATAGTAAACAGTAAACATTCCATAACAAATAATGACAATATTATATTTTGAGGTTAATGAGTCTCAATAATTCTATAATTTGCAAGTAACACTTTTGTTTGTAACTTTCTACATGTCATATTTTATGATTTCTGGCTTCCCTACAGTTGTCCATTTTTATGTTCAATTTTCAGCATCATGAAGACATGATCTTTCTCTATGAAAGACCCAGAAATAAATACCTGAGCACTAAACTAATTTTGTAAATCAAGCTCTGTATTAGTGCTCATTTTAATAAATTTTATTGTCAATTAATATTATTGTTATAAACTTGTGATGTAAATTGCCTTTATTCATGTCTTGAATTTATAGAATTTCAGTGTTCTTTTTTGCAGGGCTATATGTTTTGTTGCTTTTTTTGTTTTGGTGTTTGGGTCACAGTGGTGCTCAGGGGTTAATCCAGGATCCTTACTTAGGAATTACTCTTGGTGGTGCTTGGAGGACCCTATTGGATACCAAGAATCAAACCTGGTTTGCATACAAGGCACTATACTATCGCTTTAGCCTCAACAAACGTAGTTTTTTGAAATATGTTAGCACTTAAGGGAGCTGTTTGTGTGTGTGAGTGTGGTGTGTGTGGGATATTATATTCTATATGCAGCAAATAATTATATGGTAACTTTTCATGTAATTAAGTCATTGGCAAAAAGTACAAAGAAAAAGAAAATTAAATATCTTTGAAAAATGAAGTCTGGGAGAGTAAAATGTTGAGCAAAACAAATAATTCAAAGTGGTTATCAATTTGCATGGATTTTTCCCATTTGGGGGAATATATAGTCAATTACAAAATGGATTGCAATGTTTTCTCAGTGTGAAAACAGATCTTATTTACAATGAAAAATACAAAAAATTACAATTAGGTGCTTGAATTTTACTTTTAGTTACTCTATACAAGAGCTACTTCTGGGTTTCTGAGAAATTTTGGTGCAAATCCCACTACTGCCGTGCCATTGTTCTGGCTTATCTCTGAGAGTATTTGTACACTCCAGAATTAGGAGTTAGCGTAAAGCCATCAAGTGACGAACACTGTATTGTTAGAGTTGTCTTATTAAGACAATCATCTAAAAACACAAAATGAAGAAAGTTATCAGGTTGGGTTTGCCACCATGCCTAAGAATTTTAAGCAAATTTGATGAGATTCCCAGTATGCCATCTTCTTCAAAGACATAATGTTGTCCCTATACAAACAAAATGTACTTTGCCAGACCTCTGATGGCTCTAACAGTACTGGAACTTCCATATAGTTAGGGCATGCTCACTCGTCTATCTCTACCTATAAAAGACATGAAAACTTTAAATATTATCAATATAGCTATACTTTTCTTTATTGGGAGAACTTTGTCTCTTAATAAATTCCTGGCATGATCTGTATATTACCTTCAATGCAGAGACAGAGATTTTGAGTATTGTTTAAGAGAATTAGTAACATTAGATTCTGATTCATTGATTGAAAATCCCCTTACCAATTTTGAGAATTTTGGCAAATTACTTTGCCTCTGAGAACTTGTTCTTCAATCTGCATAAAGACGTAGAAATAGCATCTCTTAATAGTGTTGTCATGAAATTAATTTAGTTAATATTCATGAAGATTTAGCACAGTGTCAAAAATACAGCACGAGCTTACTGAATTGTAGTGATTAGCATTACTAACCACATACTGTGAACTTTAGGGTTGAACAGCACATGTCTCTTGGCCTTTCTCCTCATTACCTGTCTATTGTAAGTGGCTAGAACTGATAGATTTGGATCTTGCTTACTCCAGGAAACAAGCAATCCAACACGGCAGAGAGGGCACAGTTTTCTCTCTATAAAGTGCTAGTTTTTTCCTTTCTCAGTTAATCCATTCACATCTTTCAACATAGTTTATTTGCCCCAACTGTGAAATCATTTGAAATTTGCTAAAATCTTCCCAAGAGAAAAATATAGGTATATCGATATTTGTATTTTCCAAATATCCCCAATATTCTTAATCATCAGTTTGCAAGCAGTCTCCAAGCAATAAATGTTCATCCATATGATCTCGTTTTTAAGACAACTATTTATCATTACATGCTGCTTTTGTATCTAAGTCATCTGCGCTTGAGTTTTCACTGGCTCGTGAAAACTTCTGAACATTATGTCCATGATAAAATAAAAGTCCAAAAAGAAGGACATGAAATCAGTTTCATGTTTAAAACATCTAAACTAACCGCTGTAGGCAAGGGTTACATCTTAGGAGTTGAGAGATTGCTGCTAGCTGCCATGTTCTATAGATATGTATCAATTATGTAGTTTCCTCACAGTACAAAGCCAAAAACAAAAAATAAAAAGGTCACATGGCGAGTAGCTAATATTCTAACAGATATAAATTTAACCTTGAACTTTGGGGAACCGGTTTTGACAGCTTTCAAGGAATTTGATTTAAATATTTAATGGATGGGGCTACAGGTCTGGAGATCACACTCTGAGTCTTCTGAGCTGAATCCTGAGGAAATAAAAAAGATTGACTAGAAACAGTGATTGACTATGACCTTGAAAATTTTTTTTCTGAGTAGATGTCCAAAAGTTGCAGATCAACCTTTAGCAAGAGAACATATTTGAAACTTGAGGCACTTGAGTTTTTAATAGTAAAGGTTAGGGGCTGGAGAGATAGCATGGAGGTAAGGCGTATGCTTTGCATGCAGAAGGACAGTGGTTCGAATCCCAACATCCCATGTGGTCCCCCAAGCCTGCTGGAGGTGATTTCTGAGTGTAGAGCCAGGAGTAGTGCTGCCGGTGTGACCCAAAAACCAAAAATAAATAAATAAATAGTTAAGGTTAGTCACTGCATACAAAAATAAATAAATACATAAATAAATAAGTGGAAACTGGAGAGATACCACAGCGGGAGGGTATTTGCCTTGCATGAGACCTACATGGGAGGGACCCAGCATTCCATATGGTCCCCCTGCCTGCTAGGGACGATTTCTGAGTGCAGAGTTAAGAGTAACTCCTGAGCACTGCTCAGTGTGGCTAAAAAACCAACCAACCAATCAATAAGTAAAGTTAAAAAAAAAAAGTATTATATTGTAAGATGCTCCTAAAATCTTATGTTTTAGAGCTTATAGTTGTCTATACATTAAAAAAGAGTGCACTATCTACTCCGAGTATATTCCTTACTTTTGCAGTCTAACCAACACAAGGAAAATGAGATGCCAATGTTAAACTCTTTTTTTTTTGTTTTTTGGGTGTGTTTTTTTTGTTGTTGTTTTGTTTGTTTGTTTGTTTGTTTTGGGGCCACATCTGGTGATGCTCAGGGGTTACTCCTGGCTATGTGCTCTGAAATCGCTACTGGCTTAGGGACCATATGGGACTCTGGGGATGGAACCCTAATCCATCCTGGGTCGGCCGCGTGCAAGGCAAATGTTCTATCGCTGTGCTATTGCTCCAGTCCTGCAATGTTAAACTCTTATAAAAATAATTATCTTTCAAGATGACAAATAAGGCTTCAAGTTTCAACCTTGAGTCTTCCTGTCTCCAGTAGACTAAGACTAGAGACTGAAGGAAAGTGATAGGAAGAAAAATAAAAAAGAAACACAAACTACTTTGCCTTGAAACTACAAAAGAGCTATACCATGATAAGATTACAAATATTCTTATTCAAATTTTGACAGGTTCATTACAGAATAAAAAGCTCTAACTGAAGCTCATCAAAAAAAAAAAAAAAGACTAGCAGCTGCAAGTAGTAAATAGTAAATTGTTCTTACTGCAAAAATCAAGTCATAAAATCTCTTTTCCTTTCTTTTTCAACTTGGCATATCTGGGAATCACTTTGCCTGCCTCAGCTCAGGAGTCTGAGACAAGAGTCTGTGATATAGGAATGTCAAAGTGACTCCAAACATTGGTCCTTACGTGCAATATAAAATATACCATATAATAAAAGTTTTCCTTTCAGTCTCTTCTTTTGGCTTGACGTCAACAAAACAAAGACTTTTTTTCCCTAAGATACTTCATTAATCATATTTTTCTTCCCTTGACCACATATCTGTTTTTATTTTTTCTGGAAAAAATCCAATATTTCATGTCTTTTATCTATAATTAAGAAATTCCATTTCTTTAAATTATGGAAAACACAATTACTTCTGGTTTTATCTCCCCAGAAGTTAGAAACTATAAAAATTAAGATTTTATGTGAATAAAGGCTGGAGAGATAGTACCAAGATTAAGATGTTTGTCTAGCACATGGATTATTCAATTTGATCCCTGCCACCACTTATGGTTCCCTGAGCATCACCAAAAGTGAGTCCTTAGCAGAGTTACTAGTAATCTCTGAGCTCTGCTGGGTTGGGTAACACACACACAAATACACGCGCACACACACACGCACACATACACACAAATGATTACCTGTTAAAATATAAAGGAGAAAGATGAATTTTAATTAGAAGCCCTTTTTGCTTCCATAATTGCTCTCTATATATTAAAAATTGCACATTCTTAGGCATATTTTATTGATAGAAAGAGCTTTGTCCACATTTCTGAAGATACTAAATTTAACTGAAAGACAAATGCCTTGAAGATCTGAGAATAAAAAAAAATTGCTTTCATTTACAACAGAATAAGGTAAGAATTAAGTACTACACAGCACAAATGATATCTAATGTACAGGCTGAGTTTAGCTCTTCTGAAGAGGTCATTAGCCCTTTCTTCCTTTCTGATTACCCTTTACTCTTTTCCTTTCTTCATTTCTTCTCTCCCTTGTTTTCCATTCTTATCTCTCTCTCTCTCCAAGCCCTTTATTTCTTCTTTTCTTCCTATCTTGTCATTAGTCATGTTTGGAATTGCTTTTAAGAATGTTTAACTATTTTTCTCACATTGTCACCAGCTCATTACCACAAAATTACACTTCACAAACAAGAGCTGGCTGAATAGCTAACTTGGCTTAGCTGTACCATGTAAAAGAATTATTAAAAGGATGAATTCTTTTTTTCTTTTAGAAAAGATTAGCACAATCTGACTAGCAGACAGCAAGGGCATTGTCCATTTCTCTCTTCAACACTGTCTTATGCCCTTTTACTCTCTTAAACTCACTCACTGACTTACTGATGAAGTGAATAGCAGTGATGTTATTTTTCTTCTATTATCAAGCCCCTGTGTGCTTTGTTGGAGGAACACATCATTCACAGTTTTGTGTTAACCGGCTTTACAATTTCTATGGAATCGTATATACTAGCAAATCAAATTCTTTATTTCCTGCTGATGATAAACAATAAACATTGCATATGAGGGCACAAATACACATAATAATGTAGAAATAAAGATTAGCCAACACATTATGTTTTACACAAGAGAAAAATTTTACATTTTGTTTGTTTGTGTTGCAACTCAAAATTGTGTTTGAGATTGTTCTGTTGGTGATCTTGGGATCTATTGAGACTGAGAATCTAATCTAAGCCTCCCACATCTAAAGCATGAGCTTGGCTCATTGAGCTAACACTTCATGTTTTTCTTTCATTTTTGATGAAGTAAAATTGGTTTATTTAAACATTTTTATGTAGAGAAATATGAGGGGAAAGAAAACTAGAGACATACATAATAGGAAATCACAGATGTGTCTAGATGGAGACTGTACCTATCTCAGTTTGAGATACAGGTCGATATCTGCGGGGACAGGGGAGAGAATGAGCCCCAATATTTTTCTTTCTATTATTTTGTCTTATTTTTGGTTTGGGGCCACATTTAGCAGTGCTCAACTGTTGATCCTGACTCTAAACTTATGAATCATTTATAAGGGTGCTTGGGGCCATATGGGATTCTAGAGATTGAACCCATTGGCAATGTTCAAGGCAAAATACTGTACCTGCTCATTTTTTAATGCATAGTTCTAGTACCATGATTTTAGATAATGTTGTGAAATGTCACTTATATTTATAAATAAATATCTTATGCCCATTATTTTTTATCTCCCTCCCACCCCAATGCCCATGATTTTAAACAAGCATTATTCTCCTGAATAGGTGGGTGTAATCATGAAAAATAATGAATAAATCCTAAGAAAATACTAATTGGCCATGTGCATTTGAAATACAAAAAAAAAATGTAATCAGGAAGTTAGTGGCATTTATGTGAAAAACCATTAAGCAGTAAATTCTTTATTCTGCACATATTTGGCAAGAGCTATTTAAAGTTCCAAGGTAGACTATAATGTTTTTAACGCTTTTCTGTGTTTTAGTCTGTCAAGTTGTCAACTTCTCATAGCATCATGAACAAATTTTTGGATAAGAGATTATACTATACATGGTTATGATTAAAAATAAACTCAGGACATAAAACTGTGACAAGAGTGCTTAATGACCACAAAGAACAAAAATGTTTGGTAGATTAGGAGATTTTATCTTTTATTCAAATAATTTGGCACATTTTCAATAAAAATCTTGGGTTAACTTAATTTTACTTTGTTAGTTTTATCAGACATGCAACAATAATAATCTTAATTTTACACATAAGGATTTCTTTATCTTATAAAGAGAAAGAATATAAATAATGTTAGCAAAATCAGAACAGTTTTAGTCTTATGGTTGTATGTTACACAAAGTAATATAAAATTACTGTAATAAATGTCAGACTAGGCAGGCCAGGAACTAAGCACATTAAGGACTAACACGAACAGTAATTATATCGACCTCTACTCATTAGAATCATGGCATATAGAACTTTTCTTCATTTTTCAACCCTGTCCCAATTGCCCTTCTATGGCCTCAGATACCCCATATATAGAAATCCAGAATTTAAAATTATTTAACTAATAATTTCTTTATAAATATACCACCTGTCCCAAAAACTAACAGAAAAATCTGCCTCTCCTCAACCATTTCCAGCCAACACTAGGTATTCCTTCTCGTCTCTGAATTACATCAGTTGACTAGACTTCTGCTCTTTTAGACACATTACAACTTCCAGATCTAATGTTTCTTCCAGAAGAAACACCTTACATGCTTTCACTTTTGTGATCAAAGTGCATAAGTAATTTAAAAGACACCTGTCATGAATGTGTGGTAGCATAAGTGAACTAAATGTTCTTTGGAATCTTGAAAGAAACCAGCAAGCTAGAGAACCCAACCTATCTTCTCCATATCTGTCTTAGACAAACTATATCTGTCAGAGTCTATTGAATACAGAGAATGTAACATGCTATTAAATCTGTAGATGATAGTTTCCATAACTGGCAGCAGGACCACTATGGAGTAACTGCTGATAAACAAATAATTTGTATTTACCACAGTATGAGTTTTTCCTATATTTCAGATAAGTGAGAACTAAAATATAGCCAGAAAAGCTTTTTTGTGTTCTTTTTGACAGAGGGCTACAAAACATTTAATAAAGCCCAAATAAAATTACCTCATATTTTTACCTTGGCTTTTTCACACAATATTTATTCACATCTCATTTGTCATATCTTAATAAAGATACAAGCCTTCTTTGAGATAGATTTTTGTCAGATTGCCAAATCTTGACATCTTAGAAACCCAGTGCAAATATGAGTATTGAGTTTGAACAACCTGGCAGCTGGCCAAACACTGAAGATTTTTAAGACAAGAGTAGTCAGCTTTCACGTTTAATGTTTTGATTTTGTGCTTGAATAAAAAGACAGCTCTAGATAACCTTCTAGCTTTAAGATTCCATGACTATTTTTTAATATTCTCATCTTCCAAGTATTCTATAAACAATTGATCTAGAAGTAAAATACTAAAACAATTCTTTGTTTCCTTCTCTCTCCTTATCACCCCTCTCCTTTCTTTTTCACTCCATTCTTGCTCTTCACTGCTATCATCTCCCTTTGCTTTCTTTTTCTTCTCACTCTCTCCATAAATATGATAAAACCAAAACAAATTCCTTTACCAAAACAAAAGAGTGCTAGCTTTATAATCCATATTTTTGGACGCTCTATTCACTGATGGAAATATGTGATATGAATAAGTAACCTCAGGAGATGAAACCTCAGGGGCATTCCAAATATTTATGGAGAAAAAGGTCAAGACTTGTAGCATCTTACTTAAAAATTCATGTGAACTAAATATAACAGATGTAAAATTTATATTTAAGACTTCATAATAACCAAATTGAGTTTATTCTGTTACTGACAATATTTGAATATTACAATTCTAAGTTGATATGAATTCATCTGCTCCATTCTTTGCCATTCCTCTTCTTCAGAGCCTTATCATTTATTATCTAGATCAATAAACAGCCTTAAAATAGACTTTTTCCAAATAGATGTCAGACTATCTCATAACACTATCAAATTAAACATAGTTAAGGAGAGTCAACTAACCTACCTCTATCATATCTCTTATTAAATTGACATTAGTTGTCCCTTACATGCCTAAATAATCTTTGACCTCAACCTTTTAATTGATATATAGTGTTTCTCAATTTAATATTTTCTACCTTATATTGTGTAATGTTTTTAGATATTCTCATAGTCTAACATTCCCTCCTACTCATTATTATTAATATTAAATATTAGGTCACTCTTTGTTAAAATGAACTGTCCTGTGCATTGAGACTATTTAACAAGATCCCTGACCTTTACCTAATAGATGTCACTAAACTGGCACAGACAAAGCTGTCTATAGACATCATCAAATGTTCTTTTGGAGACAAAATAACCCTGGTTGAATACAGATATTATAATTTAGTTAAGGTGTAATACTTATTACTGTAAAACTATAGGTCCTTCCTTTCTGAAAATTTATTTTATTGTCATAAAATGCTACCATACTTTAGGTGCATGCATGCACTAGTACAAACACAACACACATAAAACAAACATGTAGTCTTGTATGTTTATAGTTTGAAGAAAATCTAGAGTTTCTTGTATGAAACTGTCATAATTTCTGCATCACAATATGACAAGGCCTATAAATTCATCTTCTATTTTCATCTCAAGTCAAATATGAATCCTCTTTATATTTTTCAATATGAGCATATGTGTGTAAGATTGTCCTTAATTTTTTAAATGTATTCATTTGCAGAATGGGATTCTGAAATTTGGGAAGAATAACTGTGTTCATTTGGATAGAATAATAAATAGAGCATCAACTCTTCACTGTCAAAATTACAGGTCAATCTACATAAGCATGGCAAATAATTTAGAGGAAGTCAAAGAATAATATAAACAATAACAGAATATTTGATAGTTATTTTCTAATATGATGGTACAACACACTACAGTAAGTAGAATCTTTGCATCAAGCCAGAAAATTTAACTCAGGTATAATATTTAAGTTTAATTATGAAAAACATTATTACAATTTTGCCTTATAAAGGAACTGCAAGTTTTAAAACCCTGAGGCCATAATAAATTGTTTATTTGGAAATTTTTGGTGTTGTTATTGTTGTTCGGGGGCTATATTTGGCAGTACTCAAGACTACACTTTGGAATCACTCTTCGCGATTCAGCATTATGAAATTATGAATTGTGCTAGAGACCAAGTCTGGGTCCAACAACAATGTATGGTAAATGCCTTACCTACAGTACTATCTTTCCAGTCCTAGTTTATCTGAAATTTTAAAATAAATTCCTAGATCTTGATTATAATAAACAAAAGGGAAAAGTTTTAGACATTTGTGAGACATAAATAGACACTAAATTATACAGTACTTCAAAGTAAAATTATGGGCTTATCTGGAAATGTTTTAAGAAGTAAAATGGTCTTGTGAAGAGAAATGACATGGTCTGATTTGCAACATAGATATATTACTCTGGGTTTTCTATTAGAATATGAAAATGGTGTTGTCTATTAAAAGCCCTCAACATTAGAGAATATCTTAGTTTCTAGATAGCTAAAATTGCAACATGATTAAATTACTCTTTCTAGAAAATTCCATATCATGTGTCATGACTGCTGTGCTACTGATCTTTTTAACCCTTAGAATAGAGTTGTTTTTGTTGTCATCTCTATGTGATGTAGAACTATAAAATATTCTTTGTGTTCCATGGAAAAATAGATAGAAAAAACTATTTTAGAATTAAGACCAAATTAACCATGCACACAAAACTTAAATAACCCTCAAAAAGCTGTGAACTCACTTCCTTGAAAGAGACACTAGAACAAAATCACTTTTCATTGATCAAAATCAGAAATGTGGAGAACTTAGTGATAAGATCCCATAGAAAAGAATGTGGCTCAAAAAAGGTCCACCCATCTAATTTAACAACCTGTTTTATAAACTGCTTTAGTGAAAATACCATTTTCCAATAAATGATTCACTTTATACCTTGATTACCACATATCTCTGAACTTGTGGTCCTTCATCACTCCACTGGTCTTCCTACCTAGAACATACAATTTTAGTTTGACTCTCTTACAGAAGTTCACTGATTGTCTTTCACCAGTTCAGAAATTGTCTTCTCCTCTAATGTATATATTCATGATAACTGCTAAACTACTTCAGAAAAATGACTTTGTCTTATACATCATGAAATCCTGGAGCGTATGTAAGACAGGACATCTATGCATCTACTAACCCCAGCAAGCCTAGTAAATATTTATTAATTACTATTAGAATACTGGAAAAATACTGAATGTAATACATAATTCAATAAATGATTTCAAATAAGCCTTTGGGTATATGTTATTTATGGAAAATTTAGAGGCAAATATTCTGACACATTGAATCCTACTCTTCCAAAGGAAAAATCATTTTCTCATTTTATTTAATTGAAGAGGCAAAGCATGCAGTAAATTAAGTCCAATTTGCATGCAATTGTGCATGCAATGTAGATCTTGGCTTTAACTAGGAAGCAAGCTGTATACAAACTCAAACACCCTTATATTTGAAGTTCACATTCATTGTTTACCTAAAAATTTCAATAGTTTCCTCTCTGGCTTTCAAAGAAAAACATCATAGCATTTTCCCTTCTGATTTAAAGCCCAGAGAACCCATATCTGATAATAACATTGCATCCCTGGGGGATAATACATTTCTCTAATATTATATTAGGAAAGCCTTCAAGCTCTATAAAAAGATTGTAATTCTGTAAAAAATATTATGTTTTTAATTCATATGGTTTTGCTCTATTTAATTGCATTTATTATCCAAAATATTCCTACTTATAATTATAAAGAATGGTATAGAGAAGAGGCAATGTATTGTATTATATTTTATGAAATTTGATACACCATGGGTATTGATCTGGTATAAACTAAAGAGCATACTTTGTTTAAATTAAGACTTTAAATTCAATTTTATACCAATTTCTTCAACTCATTATACATAATAGATTTGTTTATATCCATGGAAATGTTACCTGGTTAAACTATGTAATCTTGCCTAATTCATGTTGACTTATATATTATGTCCTCTAAATTTACACAATTTAGTCCATGATCATTAAATAATGAAAGAGGATCTCTTACTTTGATTCAATTATTATTTCCTTTAAATGTTTAAAATGCAAAAAAATAATAAAGCAGAAATCATATCCAAGATTTCTAGACTAGTTTAAATTTGCTATATCACTCCGACAATAGTTCTGAGAAGAAATGATCTTTCTGTGAACGCTACTTCTGGAACACAGTCACCTGTTGGTGAACTTACTCTATGAAGCACCCATTTTTAGAACTCCTTCCAAGATACCTTCTCTGGAAATTATTGTCTTTAAAACTCCCAGTTTTACCTAACCAATAAATCTGAGCAGTGACATAAAGGTGCCTAGACCAAGTTATACATAGTAGACTCAATAGTATTACAGGATCAGACCCAGAAATTAATTTTTTGAATATGATGGGGGGAAAGGGATAAGTACATCTGAGAGAGAACAAAGGTTTCCCTTGACTGGAAATAAACAAGGAAAGAAACATAGAGACAAACAAGTGAAATATGTATTTAAGATAGAACACGACTTAAAGAACAAGCAAATTTTTAATTTCTAAAACTACTCTTGAATACCTGACTTCTGAGAATGTAAAAACATCAGGTTATGCTCCTGACACTCTAGATCTTGAGGACTTTCCCAGAACACTTTATTAATATGGTGAATTCCCTTTTTAATTGTATAGAATGTGTGTCCTATCCACTCTCCCAAATACTTTGTTCATTCCAAATGGCATGTAATCTGGTTGCCTCTCTGGGCTAATGCAAGAATGTTGGTAGTATTTTATTTAAGATCTCAGAATATTTGATGTTGGCATCATTAAAAAGGTTATAATATAAACTGAGAGATATTCTCAAGGAGAAATTTAAACCAGTTTATAATTAAAATTCCATACTATGTTCCCTAAATAATCTGCAATACACAGTACAATATCTTCACCAGGACTATTAGTGAAGAATAGTGTATCACTAGGGCAAACATTCTTACTGGATATAAAACTCTTCGTAAAAAAAAAATACATATATATATATATATATATATATATATATATATATATGTGTGTGTGTGTGTGTGTGTGTGTGTGTGTTGAATGCTGTGTTATCTATGTTCAGTCAGAAACACCAAATTAATTTAAAAGAAATGTATTTATACATTTTAGTGTTCAAATTTTAGAGTATATTAAATATGTAAATAACATAAGTGCATAATGTTTAAAAAATGCTAACAGAAATGCATCTGTAATGTGCAATTTATACAAAAATAGTTGGTCCTTTTCTTTTAGTTGTTTTGCTCTATGTAACCTTAGCACTTTCAGAAAAGGTCATAACACTTTGTTCCAGTTTTTCATGTCTAAGACTTTGGTTAAAGTGGCAGAAAAATATAAAGATAAAGACATGTTATTTTAAATTAAAGCTCTAAATTACTTTGAGACACAGATTTTGAAAGAGGTCAGAAATAGAAGTATGTCCATTAATGTAAATCTTTAAATAAGCAGCTATTTTATTTCATTTAATAACAAAGGAATTCAGTCCAGAAAAAATTATTTATTTCTCCTTTTCAAATCACCATAGTTTAAACAAATTTGTTGTTAATTCTTATATTTTAATAATAATGTCTTAATTTCTGAGACTGAGGCAAAGACTTTGTCCTTATAATTACTTTGTATATTATTCATTTGCTTATCTATTTTCCATTATGAATTGGGCATGCAATGCATACTGGATTCATGCATTAAATATCCCTGACATAAAGGACATCCCAAGTGCCCTCAATCATTAATGAGCTTAGTACTGAGTTGCAAGAAGACAGCATCAAGTTTAGGTATGTCCCACAGCAAATGCCTGAAGGTTTTTGACCCCTTGTAATATGAAGAAAGCACAAGTTAAGTTATCATCTAACCATGGAATTATCAAGTAAGTAGTTTCTATGCCTCAGATGCTACTGCCCTGAGGTAAAAGATAAAATTACATAGCCTTGGAATAGATTTACAGCCTGGAATCTAGGCAAATTTATCTTGGACTTTTGTAAATTAATAGACCTTATGAACATTAGATCAATATTTTATTCCTTCTTTACTAACATCTAGTCAATTTTAAGTATTACGACAAAAGTATGTAATATTTATTCTGAAATACATTTTATAGCATTCTGATATCTACTTTTATTGATATTAGACTCTTGATAGAATATTCCAGATATAAGTTCTCTTATCTTCTACTGATCAAAGCTGCTTAGGAAGATTCAACCTTCCCAAAAATTGAAAATTGTTTAAAGTACAAAGTATTTTAAATTTCTTGGAGAAACAGAGGAAACTATTTATAAGGATTATCTAGAGCAGAACCAGAAAGAAGTGACCATGGGCCACAACATGATCACTGCCTGTTTTTGTAAATAAAGTTTTATCGATTGAAGCAAAGCCATGACCATCTGTTTAATTATTATTTGAGGTTGCCTTTGTGTTACTGCGGGCAAGCTGATTAGTTCTAGTAAACATCTATGATCCATAAAACCTACATCATTTCCTATATGTAACTATACACCATTTTTGCCTGGTCTTGAACATTACTTTAACTCTATGAATGCCAAGTTTTCAGTTGTACACAATCCCTGAATAGTTGAGAATTTCACCATTTTAGCTAATGTTCTTGAATATGAAAAATTATATTAAATTTTATTTATTTGCTAATGTCCTGAATCCCTACTGCAAATAAATTTAACTCCTTGTTACACGATATCACTTAGAAGTGAATTAATTGAAACTACTCTCCAAGGTATTCCTTTTCAGAACTTTCTTCAAATACATTTACAAATAGAGACAAAATGAAAATCATTAGTTGGAAAAAAATGTAGTTCTGTGGTTGGAATGATCACAGAAATAAAAATGTATAAGAATATAATGAAGATATATAGTCTCTAGACTTCTAAAGAGTTCATATATTTGATCTGAAAGATCACATCCATCAGAACTAGAATTACTATAATTCTACATATAAGATATATACACGTATGGTTCTGATTTGATCTTGAAGAACAATATCTCAACATGCATATTTAATTACAAGCTACATTTTTATAAATGATTTTTGATAAATGCTAATATTTAAAGCCTAGCATCATACTGTAGGATAAGATAAATTTTAGCATACTTTATTTTATAAGATAAAGTTGAGCTGCTTTATTTAGAATTTGTTTTTCTTACAAAGGGTCAAAATATCCTTTTTAAATATCCTTTCCCTTGTGTTCTCAGCCAGTCACACATCGAGGGGCAATGTTTAAAAAATTAAAAATAAAAGACAAAACTAAAATATATTTCCAACTTTTGTCATTTCAAAGTCCTCTGGCTTAGATAGATATTAAACAACTTGTTCATCTTTAATACAAATAAATAGAAAAGCAAAAAAATAGTGTTTAAGCAATAAATAAGAAAAAAGATTAAAGCTACTATAGAGAAGTCTTTGCAACGTTTCTGACTCCATTTCTCTGTTCTCCTAAAATAGAAACTGATCTTTGAGCAATAGAGCCTGAAGATGACCTTGAAAGAGGATGTAGAAAATTAATGTATAACCCAATTAAACAAAACAATTGTTCATTGATAGAGAACATTGTTACTGAATGATTCATGTATCAGACATGGCCCTTTTCACGGAGGTATTAATCATACTAAGCAAACTCCCTACCTTCGTGAAGCTTATATTTTACTGGCAAGGAAGGCAAATCAACCCAAAAGAATATGGAGGCTTATAAATAAGTATGTTTTTCAACTTTTAATTAATGGATGAGTTGTTATGATCAAGTTAGAGACAACAGAAGCTAGCCAAATAAAACACAAATGTAGTATAGATAAATGGGTATTTATTTTTTTAATAAAGGGAATAATTTTATTAATTTTTAAAATACTTTTAATATTTTATTACTTAAGCACTGTGGAGATTTTAATTTTTTTTTCATATTCTTTGTGGAGTTAGAATGATTTCTCAACACACTGAACTCATACTTTGCATGCAGAAGCCCAGGTTTAAACTCCAGCACTGCATGGTCCCTGAGCCTGAAACAATTACTGAGCAGAGAACTTGGTTGCAAAAACAATAGCAGCAACCCCCAAAACACAACTGGTTCTATAAACCTTTGGATGTCTTCATTTCACTTTGCAGAAAATATTTGACAATGCAAAATACTAAAAGTTAATATATAACTAAAAAAATGATGTGAATTTTAATTAATAATAAACTATGAAACAACCCTTGGAATTTTAGGAAATTTCACTTCCTAAACTTTGGCGGCATTTGCCTTATTGAACTAATATTAGATATTGCCTAATATCTAAGCCTCAGATATAATTTCTGAAGCATTGAGAAGGGCAATTTCAAGAACCGAGTTCAAGTTGAAGAGAGGACAAGATGAAAATCAATATGTAAGTTGATATTTGAAAGATAACTGTAGGAAAACCTAGATAAGGTTGGGAATGTAGATAGTTTTGGATATAAAGACTATGTGACGTTTTGATGTTAATTCCTACACAGATCTATATGAATCCATCACACATCAATGCATCATAAAACCAAGCTTAACAAAAGGAAGAAAATGCAAAAGTTCATTGCCTCAAATTGTAGAGTAAACTTTCCACATTATCATAGAAATGGTTTAAAGAAAGAAAGAATGAATGAAAAAAAAAATGCCCGTTCTTTTGTTCAGAAGCTGAGCAAGAACCAGAATGCCTTCACTGTGCCTAAGGCATATCCCATTTAAGACCTGAAGCTTAGCAGAACATGGAGAAAGAAGAAAATATCCAGTAAATCGCCTATTTACTTGCCACATGTGCTGCTTGTCTGAATCAGTTTGTGGTCTCTCACTTACTTTATTTAGAATTCTGTACATCTGGGTGCATTTTTTCCCAGTGTTTCCTATCATATCAGTGACAGAATTGCCAACACAGAGGTATCCATAAATTACCCTGCAGTCTAGTAGTTTCTAGTGTCTGGAAAGCTTGGAACAAAAGACTCAAATGCAAATGTGAGCTACTTAATTCAGTGAGTATTTGCGATGTTACCCAGGTGCCAATGACATCTTTCTGACCAGCCCAGTGACTCTAGGGACCAACCCAACATACATTTTTAATGTGCTCAGCTGTGACAGCATATACACACAGAAGACCTTAAGGCCTTAAAGTCATCCTCTTGGTAACTGCTGCACTTTTAGGAACCCAGAAGAAATGGTTTAATTAATCTTCTTTTACAGGGTAGCTTTTTTTGATATAAATTATGTACACTGAAAACCTGCCAATTATAGCAAATTAAGGAACTTGGCAAGTGCATCCCTTGGAGGCAGATGGTAAATAATATCCAGATTCTGACTTGAAATAGGACTAGAGATTAGCTGGTACAAAATGAAAAGCAATACAGATATGAGAAATAAACAGATTTACTATGAGCTCAAGAAAAAGGTTTTGGTTTAGGAGAGCTAGAGTGATCTGATTAAAATGGATGACTCATTATCATTACTCATGTTTCCATGAGAGAAGACTGTTCCTAAAAGTTCTTTCTGTGAGTCTTTGGTGAATAATTATTTATCAAGCACTATTTGGTATGGTAGCATAATGCCTCAGTTTCCTCTTCTGGAAATAAGAAAATACCAGATTGGTGAAAGTTTTGAATGCAAAATCAATATACAAATTGCCTTGCATTGTATATGGAATTTAGAAAGCACTCAAAATATATAACTGGCTTATATTTTTAGTCATCTGATTATGTATAGAAATAACTCATATCCTCACCTCTAGTTTTTACTTCAAAAACATACAATATTTCTAAGGAATAGGTATGTGCAGATTTTACCCTAATTTTTATTTTACAGATAAGGAATGGGATTATGAGATAATCTGTGTCCTCTGGTTTTGTCACACCCATATTAAATTCTGGACCTGACAATGTTGACAAGACTAATAGCTACTTAAACTCCAAATAAATCCTGAAATTGAAATCATTAGTGTAAATGTCCTTGGAAGGATTATAAAAATTTGATAAGTCTCAAACTTGAGGTGATTTGTAGATAGGGTAGTAAGAGAGTCAAAATCTTATCCCCCTCACCATCACCTGTGATTCTCCCCAATTAAGTTAGGTAATAATGTTAGTGTTTTCAACTCAAACTATGGTCTAAATTGTCTAAAGTTTATATTTGGAAATTCTTCCTTCCCAAAATGGTGCTACTTAGAAGAAAAGTCTTTGATCACGGTGTTTATATTAATTTAAAAGTAGCACTTTATGGGGCCAGAGCAATGCAGCAGAAAGGGTTATGTACCTTGTATGAAGCTGACCTAGGTTCAACCCCCAGTAATCCATAGGGTTCCTACATCTGCCAGGAATGATCCCTGATTACATAGCCAAACATAAGTTCTAAGAACTACTGCCTGTGATTCAAAAACAATTAATTCAGGGCTGGAGAAATAGCACAGTGGCTGGGCATTTGCCTTGCATGTGGCCATCCAGGACTGACCTGGGTTCAATCCTCAGCATCCCATAAGGTCCCCCAAGCCTGCCAGGAGTGATTTCTGAGAGCAAATCCAGGAGTGATCCCTCAGAGCCTCTGAATGTGACCCAAAAAATAAAATCATTTCATAAATAAAAAAAAAATTAATGAACACTAGAGCTACAGAGTCTCTTCCCTGTGAGGTTACAACAAGCAAACAATATAGCCCTCTATGAGGAAGCAAGTTTTCATTCTACAATAAATCTTCTGGTGCCTTGATGCTGAATTTCTAAATCTACAGAACTTAGAATTTCTGTTGCTCTATTTTACTGTTGTTTACACAGTCTTGCAGTCCCAAGAGACAAACACAGCTCATGAGTCTGGTGAATAAAATCATTTTCATTATATTGCCTAAAATTCATTTAGATCAAAGACAGATTGTTGCAGACTCCACAGTTTGAATCAAATGGCATAGGACAGCAGGAGGTTGGAAGACATCAACCAATGATCAGGCAGGGTGAATATTGTTAGAATAAACTGTCAGAGTCATCAGAACAAGTTCTCAACACTTATATGCCCAGCAGTGTGGAAAATACTGTCAATATAAGCCAGTCTGAGGTTTGGAATACTGATACAGTCAGAAGTTACAGATAGAATCATTTCAAGTGCATAGAATCCAACATGCAATTAATGTATCATCCAGATTGCTAAAGTTAGGGAATGACTCAATCACCATATACCATTACAGCTATTTTCAAGGCTGAGTGATGCGGTGCACCAACAATGATGCAAAAGCTTACCCCAATTAGCTCTGAAAACACTCTTCCTGCAACAGGGCTTCGTTTCTTAGGAACCTTCAATCTAATTACAAGCTTTGATTCTCCCACAGGGCCTGCCTGGCCGGATGATTTCCTTTTACTTTTACGCTAACCTTTGCCATCAGTGATGTCACAGGAGTGTTCCTTCTCTTGAGCAGCTTCTAGGAACACACTAAAAGGTTAATTTGTTTGATATTTGGTTAAAGAGATTTCTCTACTGGAGGGCCTTTGTTTTGCTTTAGGCAGGTAATGGTACAAAGCAGCATCTTCAGAAGAAGGTAATTTGCACCCAGCCAGCGCCAACATAGCTTTATGCACTAACTACCCGGGAGCCACTCAGATGGAAAATTACTGCTGAGAAAGAAGTCGGTGGATCCGTTCTACAATTCAGATTATTCAATCAACAAGACTTTGCATATTTCCTAGTAATTTTCCTCTCAAGAATAGAAGTTACAAAGCTCCATAGAAAATGCAACCAGTTATAGCATGGGAAAATCTGGAATTTAACCATTTTAAACATTAAATGAATGGAAGTAAAAGCATTAATGGGATAGAAGTAATAATTTCATCAAAATGTTTCCCAAATTTGAAATGTATTTACTACTAATGAAGGGCCTTGTCACCCAAATCTCTCCTGCTCAGAGTGAACAAGATCCTTGTGACTCTCTTCCATTCATCTGAAAAATTTTCCTCATTTTAATTGTAACCACAGATGGTAAAGATGAAGTAAATTCCAGAAATTAAGAAACTAAAAAGTCATAAAATTGAACCCTTTAAAAAAATCTATTTCATCTCAAATAGCTGATTCCACTTATTTTCCTGGTTTACCAACATCACTCAGAAAACAAATCATTCTGATATGAATTTCATCTTTCTCCCCAAAGCATCCTTGTTCCTCATTTTACATAGGAGGGTTACCCACAGTACTCCCCACACCATTCTGCTTCTCAGTTGTATGGTGGAAGTCATTATGTTTGTGTAATTAAATAAAGCCACATCTCTTCTCTATTTCAATTTCTATTATTTATGAGAATAATGGATGAATTTTACAACACAATGAGAGAATCTGAAGCATGATATTAAATCAGCCTCTGAAAGCAGCAAATAAAAAGTATTGGACTATTTAAAACAAAGAATAGCAGAATCTATGATCAAACTTGGGAAAACAATAAACCGCATAGAGATACAGTACTCAGACTTACACAACATATTCTAAACATTAGACTGTAGTTCTTATTCAAGTTACAAAATTACAACATGAGGCAAAATACAAAAGTCAGTTAATTTAATAAGAAATAACTATATGACTTGACTATGTAAAAACTCTGACTAACTTTTTTTTAAATAATGATATTTTCTTGAATTTATGAAAACTAGGTAGCCATTGTTGAAAGTCAGGTTAAAAAGATAAAGTCAGCTACATCATTCACATTTTTCATTGCATGTTCTCAAAAAAAAAAAAAAAACCCACACATTTTAAACACAACATAATATTGGGGCCAGAAAGATAGTACAGTGGGTAGGGTGCTTGCCTTGCATCATGTGGCCATCCTGAGTTCAGTCTCTAAGTTTCCATTGATTCAGGTGATTTCTGAACTAAGACAGTAGTTGATATAGCCATGTGTAATCTAAAAAAATCCCATAAAATCAAATAGTTTCAGCACCAAAGTAGCTCATTACTTGAAAGTAAAAGGCAGTAACAAGAAATAAAACTAAAATAAAGTTATAAATTTTTCTAATATTTTACTTAGTTCAGAGAATTAAGTGATATTTTATTCTTTGGCCTACACCAAAATAATGTGTATAATTGAACTTACTTCTAATCCTTTACCAGTAATCCAGTAGCAATACTATAGACAGTAAAGAGCATATATTTCTCTAATATTTCATTTTGATCAGAGAAGTGAGATTTTATTCTTCAAGTTTTCTTCTTTTAACTGCTCATTAGTTAAAACAGATTTGGGCAGTGTTGGTAAAAAAAAAAGGAGAAAAACAAAAATGGATAGTAACGTTTGCTATTTGTTTAGAGGAAAATATCACTTTTCTCTTGTCACTTTTTTTTTATTTTTCTTCTATGCACATTTACAATTAGGTTACAAGGCTGTTTCAGAACATTTTCACACTGCCTCCAGCCCCTATTATTTCTATGCCACACTATACTCACCAACAAAATTCTTGTATTGGCATTATCAAATTAAACATTATTCTGTCTCCCTTACCCCGTATGTCTGAAAACCACAATTTTTGCTCTGCTTCTAAAAGTCGATTAGAGATTAAGATAAGTTTGGTCACCAGAGAAAGTTTGATTGAAATAGAAAAGGATGTTATAATTAAAGCATTTTAAACTGGTGGTAATACAACTGGGAGATAGGCATCTGTGTATATAACTATAAAGTTTGCAAACAATAGTAGTTAAATTGATTTTTTTTTGTTCAACATCTCTAGCTTTTCAGAAAATAGAGCTATCCAGTATGTTAAATAACACTTTATATTTGTATACAATCTATTCTCATTTTTGTCACTTTCTAAAGCTTGTATTGTTTTCTAAAAATATTAGCAAGTCAAATTATAGCACTATTTCCTTCCAGAAATTTAAAAATTTATGCAACTTTTAGAATTGGTAATGTAATTTATACAGAATAATTTAATATCTATTAAAACTGTGAACATTAATAAAAGTTTAAATATTATTCCATTTATATGCATGCTTCAAAATTTGATATGCCATGTTTTAGAATAAAATTTTGATAACTTCATTGCCTTTTATTGTATTTTTGATATAATGTCATACTAAAGTGACCCCCAAAGAATTAGTCTACCTGCATATAGAAAAATTGGTTCACTGACTCTGTATTATATTTGAGTCTATGATACCAGTGTTTACATAGAAATAAAGATATACAAGCTTATATTTCCAGGATCCCAATGCTACCTAATTTTGGTCACTGCTGCCATTATTAGTAACTATTCCTTGAGACCAGAATGCACAATTCTATTCTCTTGCTAATTTTAATGGGAAATTACTCTGCAAAGTATTGTCCTTAGTTAGGTATGTTGTGTAAGAAATCTCAAATGTATGGCTTATTCTATATTATTGACCATACTGGTCAGTGTTAAGGATAGTCAATATCATTTCTTCTTCTTCTTCTTCTTCTTCTTCTTCTTCTTCTTCTTCTTCTTCTTCTTCTTCTTCTTCTTCTTCTTCTTCTTCTTCTTCTCTTCATCATCTTCTTCTTCTTCTCATCTTCATCATCATCTTCTACTTCTCCTTCTCCTTCTCCTTCTCTTTGTCTTCTTTTCTTCTTTCTCCTTCTTTTCTTCTTTATCGTCATCTTCTTTCTTCTTCCTTCTTTTTCTTCTTCTTTTCCTTCTTTTCTCCTTACTTATCCTTTTCCTTCTGTTCCTTCTCCCTTCTTTGCTTCTTTTTGCTTTGTCTTTTTTCTTTCCTTCTTTTATTCTATTTCTTTCTTTTCTTTCTGCTTCTTCCTTATTTTTCTTTCTTCTTCATATCTTATTTCTTCTTTTTCTTCTCCTCCTCATCCTTTCTTCATCAACTTTTCCTTCTCTTCTCTTCTTCCTCCTCCTCCAACTCTTTCTCCACAATCACTTTCTCTTCCACCACCTCATCTTTCTTCTTCTTCTCATCTTCTTCCTCTTCCTCCTCCATCTTTTTTCCTTATTTTTCTTTGTATTCTACATCATCTTCTTTTACATTCTCCTGGGCTCATAATTGCTTTGATATTTCTATCTCTTTCTCTATTTTTTTTGTTTTGGTTTTTGAGCCACACTGGCAACACTCAGGAATTATACCTGGCTATGAGCTCAGAAATAGTTTCTGGCTTGGGGGATCATATGGGACACTGGGCATTGAATCCAGGTCTGTCCTGGTTCAGTCGCATGCAGGGCAAATGCCCTACAGCTGTGCTATAGCTCCAGCCCAGTTTATTACTCTTGAATCTGCTTAGTTATCTCTTCTGGTAGACTCAGTAGAATCATATATGGTGCCCAAAATTGAATCAAGGTCTCTCATGTACAAGGAAAGCACCTTTTCAACTATATTATTCCTCCGACACTTATTTCTCCTTTTCTGTGATATTTTGCTTTAGTATAGGGTTCCAATGTACAGAAGTAGAGGTATCTTTGTATTTAGGTATCAACAATGGTATGGTAAGATACTTAAAGATGTCTGAAATTATTTTGCTCACACATATATAGTATTAAAAACCAATATTACCTCAAGAAAAATGAATATGTAAGGGATTACCAATAATTAGCCCTAGATAAAACTTGCCATCTGTTTGATAGGCTATGCTATAGTTTGGTCCAGCCTCTATTTGAACTCATATTCTAAAATTGAAGATATTGGCTTTTATTAAAAAACAAAACAATACACATTAAAAATAATTTTCAGGAAGTACTAGTTAAATTTTAAACTCAACTTCAGACATATTTTAACTGATATAGCTACCATGACTTACCATAGTCCATTATCAGATGCATTGGTCCTTGCTTGAATAGTTTAAGCATATCTGTCTTTTATCCAAAATTGGCTTGAATAGTTGTGAAGAAAAGAGAGGTTATAAATATCAAATGTAGTTTATCTCTAATGATGCATCAAATCAAACTATAATATATCTACTATTCATGTATAATGGGTAGGTTACAATAATACCCAGAAAAAAATTACTGAGTGAGTATAAAAATTAGTTTTCTAGCTCAAATCTCTTTTGGTGAAATGACTAGATTAATTACCTGGACTTAAAAGGGCAGGACATCAAGGGTAACTGCCTACAAAACAATTGTGCAATATTTAGCAAGTGGCCCAGAGTAAGATCTGTGTTCAGTGATTGATCTAAGTAAGAGGTGACCCTTCCATTAGCTCCACTAACTATAAAACTGGACCATTCATTTAAGTCAGAGTAACATTGTTAAATAACACACATTGAATTGCCAAACCTACTACATAAATTACATGGAAAAATATTTCTATGAACTATTTATCCAGGCTGAAAAATCTCTGCATAGGCCTAGGAGATAGTAAAAATTAGTTACAGCCAGTCGCTTTAGAAACCACATTTAAATTTAAGTTCACTGGCTCTCTGGATGCAAGATGAAGTCAGTCCAAATCAATTTTATTCTATAGAGTTTTCTTTATGATTCTACCTATTCATATATTATATGCTATAAAAATAATAATTGATAATGCTTTTTCTAATAACTTTTGCTTTAAAATAGTTCAGTTCTATTAGATTTATAAAAAAAATTGAGTTATTTCCTAAATATGGACATGAATGGGGATATTCTATAGAGCCTTCAGATGAAATGCATTTTCTAAGAGTCCAGCTGTTCGTTTCAATGCATGCATCATAAAAATTTTAAATGATGAGAATTGTAATGAACCAGCTCAGACTGTCTCAATCAGTGAACTCTAACTTAAGGAAAACATGAAAATGACTGCTGTTCTGTTATTCTGAGCTTTACTAACTAAAGAACACATTTTTTCCATTGCATGTTTGATATTGTGTACAATAAAGTTGTTCTCACAATGCTATTCTTCTACATAACAAAAGCAAGATGAAAAAACTTCTTAACAGAGTTATGTATAAAATGAAAAGTAATCATGAAGCAAATCTTAAAGTAGGACTATACTTTCTACTGCTTGACTCTGATAACTAATAGATATTCTCAGTATTTTCATTGTTTATCACCAAATTTTAAATTTAGATAAATTTGTAATCTTCAGTATTTTCATCTCTGGTAAATGATATCAAATGATCCAAAGGCCATCTATCATAATATCAGTTGTTTGTCAGCCTTCAGAAGACAAATAAAAGAATTCAAACAAGGGGGGTTAAAAAAATAATAAATCAAACAAGACCCAGTGTTGAATGCCACAGTTCCATGTTGCTTTATTATTCACAGAATCATTTCCTCATAAATTAATAAAAAAATACCCCAAAGTTCTCCAAACTATATTTTCCAAGGAGCAAACATCTTGATGCTCCATGACACAGCTAGTCTAACAGTTTCTTATATGTGGAGACATAGAACAGCATCTATGTATCCACCTATTTGTGAGGCAACCTGGAAAGTCTGCAGTTGCTCTTAAAGCTAGACTGAATTCTGGGTCTTCCGAATAATGTATTGTTCAACAAACTTGTGATGCTGCACCGCTTACATTTTACTAAGCTTTTCCTAAAAATATATTGCATTTCTAGGGGTCAGAGTGGTGGCGTGGAGCAGTAAGGCTTCTGCCTTGCTTGCGCTAGCCTAGGACTAACCGTGGTTCGATTCCTTGGCATTCCATATGGTCTCCCAAGCCAGGAGAGATTTCTGAGTGCATAGCCAGAAGTAACCCCTGAACCTCACTGGGTGCAGCCCCCCAAAAATTGCATTTTCTGTAGGTGTACTTGAGTGAGAAGGCTCTGAAAGTTGCATACACAATTGCTTAAATAATCTCCATAGTAACAGAATTGACACCCATGGAACTTGAAAGTTAATATAGTACCCAGGAGGAGAGTATTTTCAGGAATCCTATCTTGTTCTATTCAGGCTACAATTAGAAGATACCACAGACTGGGTGACTTTTCAACAAAGAAAATTGAGCTCTAACTCATTTGGATGTTGGCAGCTGACATCAAGTCACAAAGGTGCCAGATGAAGACCTTTTTGTCTCTGAGATGTTGCCACATATCATTAGATAGATGGGACTTGGGAACACTTGGGGCTTCTTTTATAAGGGTATATGTTTACCATTCCTTGTCTCAAATTTAATTTACTCTATTTATGTTCTTAAAAGTTCCCTATACTTTCTCTTCCCTCCATCACTACTAGATCAAAAATTCCCCCAAATTCAATAACTGGTTAAGAATCTGTTTCTTTGATAGATTTTTCTACAATTCTAAATATAGTAGTCCAATAAACTTATAATGTTTGTCACACAAATAAAAAATCTCCAGAACTAGAAAGTTTAATTTTTTTTGTGGGTCACACCCTATAATGCTCAGTAGTTACTCCTGGCTCTGCACTCAGAAGTCACTCCTGGCAGGGGACCATATGGGATATCAGGATTCAAACCAAGGTCCGTCCTATGTTGGCCCTGTGGAAGGCAAATGCCTTACTGCTGTGCTATCACTCAAGCTGAAAATTCAAAATTTTAAGGCAGGTCCTCTGTCTATGCCATCAAGCCGTAGAAATTGCCCCTGCCCAAGTGGTTACCAAGTGCAAGAGACTGTGAGTGTCACCTGTGTGTGTTTTTCTACTGTCCTGTGTCCTGAACTCTCCTGAGTGGGCAGAGAAGAGCCCAGCAAAATCACTCTCCTAGAGGCTCCATTCTTTCTAATGAATGAACCCCACAGCAACACGCAGAAAAAATCACACTACAAGTGTGACAATGGGGAAACCTCACAGGCAAACACCATGTACAGAGAATGAAGATGATAGATCTGATGACACAAAAAATACCAACCATCTGATTAACCTCTCAGATAAGGAGTATAGAATCAAAATATGGAGGATCCTCATGGAAATCAAATAAAATATAGCTCTAGCTGAAAAGAACACAAAGACAGAAATCAGAAAACTCCAAACTGAAATAACAGATCTGAAAAACACGGTAGCTCAACTGAAAAACTCAGTGGACAACCTCTCCAGCAGGGTAACAGTAGCTGAGAACAGAATCAGTCAACTGGAAGATCAAATGCAGAACAACTCCATACAGCAGAAGAGACTGGAAAAGAACCTTAAGGCAAATGATCATACAATGGAAAAAGTACTCAATGAATGTGAACAGATAAAAATAGAAGTCTTTGATAAACTCTACAGAAACAACATAAGAATCATTGGAGTCCCAGAGGCCCAGGAAGAAGATCCTCAGGAAGAATCAACAGTCAAAGACATCATCACAGAAAAACTTCCAGAGCTAAAGACTGCATGCACTCAAATCCTGCATGCCCGAAGAGTCCCAGCTAAAAGAGACCCCCCCAAAAAAATCCCAAGACACATCCTACTCACAATTATGAATCCTACAGATATAGAATACTGAAAGCAACAATATCAAAAAGGGAAATTACATTCAAAGGAGCATCCATAGATTTACAACAGATATGTCACAAGAAACTCTCAAGGCCAGATGACAGTGGTGGGATATTGTGACAAGACTGAATAAAATGGAGGCTTCACCTAGAATACTGCACCCAGCTCGACTCACATTTAGGTTTGAAGGAAGGATGCATAGCTTCACGAATAAACAACTCAAAAGCTTTACAGATAAAAATTTAAAATTTTTTAAAAATAAAAAAATATTTATATTTAGAAATCAAGAGGAATCAAGAGGAAGGGATGAGAGGAAAGGAGAGAGAAACAGAGAGACAGAGCAAGGAAGAAAGAGAGTAACACATGAGAAAATTAGAATTTTAAAATAATTTAACTTATAAGAACTAGTAATGAATGAATGGAGAAGCCAAATATTCAGTATTATCAATATTAGTTATTGTTGTGAAAAGTGCATTAACTTGTCATAATATCTTTTTTGTTTGTTTGTTTGTTTGTTTTTTGGTGGGGGTAATACCTGGCAGAGCTCAGGATTTACTCCTAGTTCTCTGTGGAGGGGCAGAAAGATAGTTTGGAGATAGGGCATTTCCCTTGCATGCAGAAGAAGGACAGTGGTTTGAATCGTGGTCTCCTATATGGTCCCCCGAGCCTGCCAGGAGCAATTTCTGAGAGTAGAGCCAGGAATTAACCCTGAGCACTGCCGAGTGTAATCCAAAACCCAAATAAATAAATAAACAAACAAACAAACAAACAAACAAATAAATAAATAAATAAATAAATTGCTCCTGGCTCAGGGACCATATGGGATGCAAAGGATCAGACCTGGGTCTGTCCTGGGCAGCCATGTGCAAGTCAAATACCCTACTACTGTGCTTCCACCCCGGCACTTGTCATAATATCTTGATGTCTTTCAAATACCTGAATCAAATGAAAATGACATTTAACACTTACATAATAAATAAATAAGAAATATTACTTGACATTTAACTAATAAGGTTGAAAATTTTACTGAAATACCTTTAAAAGATAGGATTCACAATTTGGTAGTTGCATTAAAATGAAGTATGTAGTTAGAATAAAAAAATGATATTTTTGTGATAATTTCAAAGGGGACTCTCTAAAGACAAGAAGGAAGATTAAGTTCACATTTTTCTTCTCACTGGTGCTTATATAATTTATAAAAGCTTGATTATAACCTTGGTATTTATCAGAAAAGTATTATATAACAATATGAAATTCAAAAGTGTTCTTTCAGCACAATTATTATTTCTTCTATCTTAATCACAGAATCTGACCATACTGAGAACATCTAAGACTTCTCCTTGCCTGAATGAACATCTGTAGCACCCTTGCCACCCCTAGCCCTATCTTAATTAAATAAAAAAATAGAAAATATTTAGCATATTTATCTTACCACATCCCTCTATATGTCCATTGCAATATAATTAATTATTTTTGTGTATTTAGTTTGGGGAAACACCAACACTGTTCAAGGTTTACTCCTGGACTCTGTCCTGGCAGATTGGTAGACTAAATGGGGTGTCAGAATTTGAATCCAGATAAGTACCATACAAGGCAAGAACATTACCTGCTGTACTTTCTCTAGCCTCAATTTTAATATTTTAAATCTCCCAATTTATTTCCTTCTCAAACTCATATCACTAGCACTTTATTCTAACAATATTCTCTCCTGATCTCTATCTTTCTCTCTTCTAGCTCACTAGCTCACTTTCTCTTTCTCTCCTTAAGCACAAAGTAAGATTATTATTTTCATTATTTATTTCCAAATTTTCACATAGTATAATAGAAATATCTCCCTAGAAATCTGGATAATCTGGGTGTACACAAGAACATGGTGGGCATTTATAACTTGGTGAATATCTTTGCATTATTACTATCTATATTAATATTGACTTTGGATTTTTTCAATGTAAAATTTAATTTACTACACAGAACTTCTGTAGTACTCATAATCTCCCCCAAAATGAATAAGGCAGTTACTCAATGTGTTTCTGGAAACTTTTTGGAAAACAGATTTTTCTCTCCCCTCCCCCCTCCCCTGAATTGACCAAATTGATATTCTCCCTATGCAGAGGTCCATGCACATACCTCCAGGGGCAAAGCTGGGTCTATTTGCAATCTGGCTCTATAAATATTTAATAAAGAGTTTGAGAGGAGGCTGACTAGAGATCCATCTGTTAAACTGCTGGAGACATACCAGACACTGTGAATTAACTACAGAATAGGTCCATTATATTGTCAGAGTTCCATGAAAGGCCAAAGACATGCAGCTGATGCCACATTCTGAGTAGACTAACACAGCAATAAGAATGAAGCAGTTAGGAATGGAGGAATATAAATTCTGCCACCAAAAATGTCTCATTCTTTGTGAAAATCCATCAACAACATGCTGACCAGTTCAAAGCAACCAAACGACTATGATGTCTATACAATAAACTCTATCTCTAAGCTCAGCAACATGCCCAGGGTCTGATTTCAATTGCTAGTCACTTTCAAATATTTCATTGTCAATAAATGAAAATCAAGCCAGTAGAAATACAGCTTATATAAATTATATGCATTTGTTCTTTGACATTCATTCCACCTTCAATATTTTATAGTTAATAAATATAATTTTATAACAGAATAGGCAAACAACTACCAATCATATTGCCACTGTGCTTTCTAGGCTGCTATGAAAGATGGTGTTTGTATTTGGGGCAATGAGGAATGTCAGGATTTCTAATAAATCATTAAGAGTTCATAAAAGGTTATGTCAGCCCCTTCAGAGCAAATGGCCCTCTGTTAATATGGTAGGTGAAGGGCAGAATGCACTGGTGCCAAATTCTATCTCTTTTAGACTTTCTATCATGTTTCCTTTCCGTTTTAAATTGAAATTAATGGACTCAGATCAAGAAATCAAGTTGTTTGAACACTCATGAGTATTTCATTTTATTCCCTCAGAGACTTGCATGTCTTCCTATACAGCACTCAAACTTTGGAAAAGCACTTTAGGGAGAGGCAGTCATAGGTTCTGAGTCCCAAAGAACCCCTCTACATGTTTGCTTCTTTATGGTTCTGTTTTTTCAGCAGTCTTGGCCTTTAGGTGTGAAAAAGAACAGAGTGTATTTTAAGGAGGCCTGAAGGCAATTGTGTTAGGGTTTGGGAAGAAAAGGAGATGGGATAGACAAGCACTTGATGTGAAGAAATGATTTAATATTCTAAATTGCATTTGTACTCATGCCATGAAGGGAAAAGTTTTTTTTCTTTTATCTTTCCACCCTCAATTTAACAAATGCATACAGACAAGTGAAGCAAATGCTCACACTCATACATGAATACAAAAGATCTCCTGATATATTTTAGGTAAAAGATGAGAAAAGTACTGGAGATGCATTATGTGAGTATGTGTATACATGAATAAATATATGTAATCTTATGTAAAATTAGTAGACTCATTTCCATACCATACCTTTGTT
The DNA here is from genome assembly GCF_024139225.1 of Suncus etruscus. Classification (NCBI taxonomy): domain Eukaryota; kingdom Metazoa; phylum Chordata; class Mammalia; order Eulipotyphla; family Soricidae; genus Suncus; species Suncus etruscus. The sequence continues at coordinate 8,576,722 of NC_064862.1, read as the reverse complement.
CCTTTGTTGATGTAAGGCTAATCAAAACACCATTTTCAAACTCTCAGTACTTTGTACAATGCAGTAAAAACCTTTTTGCACTTTTATGATGGTGAAATAAGACTATGGGAGAATGAAGACAGATCACAATGTCCCCAAAAAGTGCATATTGGCTGGAAAATCATGTACATTTAAGAAATTGTGATGCATTATATTATCATAAGTTTCTAACCCTGGGTTTGATTTCTAGTCACCTGATTATCTGAGCACTCTAGAAATGCTCCCAAAATACCACATATGTAAAATAAAATAAATTTATAACTATATATGTAAATCAACATTAATACTAATGCAATTTTTTCCTATTTTATTCTTACCATACTGTTTGTATGGTAAGGAGCAACAGAGGAAACTGGTATTTCATCTTCAGGAATTGTTCAGGCACATTTCAGGACCCTTGTTCTGCTTTGACCTTTTGTCCTGTTTTTCATTTTCTGGGGTGTCTAGTCAGGAGAACTAAAATGAGAAAGTCACGTTGTGTTATGATCAAAATTGGCCACTGAGGTCATTTAAACCAACATTCACACCTGAGAGATAAGAAAATGAAATGTGAGCATTGAACGACATCCCTAAGACAACAAACTTTTGTCTGGAAAAGTCCAAAATAAAATACAAGGCTTCCTGACAACCAGTTCTAATATTTGCTATATAAAAGACAGTGTTCAAGCTATCAACACTGGGAACCCAATTGAATTTTAGTATTTCAAATCATACCCAAACCACCTGAATGAGTCATAATTCTTCAAAGGAACAAAATAAATAAGGTGCGTGTTGTCTATAAAGAAATATATTTTCAAGATATTGTTTATACAGTGTAGAAATCAGAAAACCATAAATCCACAGGAAGGGTTTTAAGAATTGAATTTAAGATGAGATTTGTCTTAATATCTTGAAGATTCTTCCAATAAACCTTATTTTTGCTGTAAATTTTTCAGTCAATTGAATGAATTTCAGGTCATTATCCAAATGCAAATTTTCACCGAGAAACTGAAGGGAACCTAGGTTTTAATCACATCTACAAAATGCCTTAATAAAATTTATAAACCTTACTTTGAGAACATAATTCAGAAGTTGCACTCACTATTTTTGCTTAAATCCTAAGGGAGTTGGTGTTATGGCCAACTCCTATAAGTGAATTGAAAAATATACTTTCTTAGTGAAGTTGTGGAATATTCAATATAAATTCAGTAAGATTCAGAATGTAGTAAGTAGAGATGTGCATATTTTAGGAAAGCAATTTATTTCTACTATCTATTTTTCTACATCAAACAAACTAGATATGCTTCTAAGATGATATATAGATAAATTATAAAGTTGTAGAGAAAAAAGTGGTATCTTTTGGATTTATCTATATGAGCAGAGGACTGGACTAATAGTATATATGATGTGAGGAGGAAACAGAGTTAGGGTAATTCATACCACTATAGTGTGATAAACTATTTCTTCAACATGGAGCCATATTCAGATAATTCAGGCAAACCATAAGCTTGTCTGGCCCCAAGAAAATAATCATGGCAAAAGAAAGAATATTGTACATGATGGTTTTTATGTTTCATCACTTCCATCAACTCACTGATGCACAGGCATGACTCACTTCTGTCTGTTTCCAAGAAGGAAAATAAAAGCGGAAATAGGTCCAGTCAAAAATTCTCTTCTTGTTAAATATTGTTTATTCTTATATTCCACAGCAAGGGATAGAAATACATAGAGTCACTTTCCTAGTTCATACTGACCACAAAATTCCTTGTTATTTCCTTTCCTCAGGCAAAAAGTGGGGTTCAGGGATTACTAATAAGTATGCAGACCTGTGCTAAGAAATAGTTTTAAGTGAGGAAGTGATGTTGCGTAAGTATATTTTTATTTAATTGATGAAAGCAGCTTTACATAAAATTTTGCTTAATACAGAACTAATAATACCAACAAATATATAAACTCATCTTGTCTACTTCCCATATTAATCTGCATGCTAACGTCCCTCCAGAGACAAAAAAGACAGATCATGCAGAATTTGCTGTATCCAAGGTAACAAAACATTAGGTTTCTGTGTCAACTTTTAAGACAAAAAAATCATTGTTACATTGAACATTTTTTGTAATAGTGTTTTCGCTATAGTGTTTGATGTCATTTTTAAAATATAGATTATATTTAACTATTTTCTTCTAGGTACAAACTATTTTAGCAGATAATTAGAAGCAACTGAATTATAGGTCAAAGCCCTTGTTGAGCTATAAATAAAGAATAATGATGTGACAGATTCTTACTTTCATGAAAAAAATTGTTCAGTAAGTATATGCTTTTATAAAAAACAATTTACTAGCTTAAATATTTTAACTGTCCTGTATCTAATAATTATATGGTCCACACAAGAGTTCATATAAAATTCATATTGCAGTATGACACTATGCAATTTTCATATTAGGCAATTTATATAAAATTCAATATATTGCTCACCAAAGTGGATTTTTAACTATTTTTCCCATTTAATTCTACTAAGAAAAAGAGTTAATCTAGTCTGAATCTTATATTCTAGGCCTCCAAGTGCATATATAAATGTCCCTTTTTTATGTTTAGGTTAAAGACATTTTTAAAATTAATTTACCTAAACACCATGATTTACAAAATACAGTTGTATCTGGACCTCAATTTGCCAACACCATTCCCCACCAGCACAATATTTTCTCTACTTTATCCTCTGTTTCTCACTCATTCCCAAGCCTGTGTAGTTAGCAGGCAAAAATTATAATTTATTTTATTTTTCATGTTACAACTATATTACTAATGAAATTATTCAAAAATATTTTAGTAAAAGAAAAATTGGCTAAAATTGTTATATCTCAATGTTCATTAAGCCATTTTCTAAAGGTTTAATAAGCTGTTATTGCTAGTTGAGCATTCTGTGTTGATTTTTTTCTTTATTGAATTTAGTTGACTTCTTTGCTACTTTGTCAACTAATTCGGTGTGTTTCTAGTGAGATGTCATTATTGAGGAATGTGTAGGTATTATGTGACTGCATAAGCAACTTCACACTCCAGGAACTCTAGGATTTGTAGAACTGGGTTTTAGCAAATTGGTTTGACTTACATTTCTTTTGTAATTAGTCATGAAGCTGTGCAGCTGGGTCATTGTTTACATGATGGTGGCTATGGAATGTGGCTATGGTTTTTATGGTTTGGAAGTTTGGGGAGGCTGCCTCCTTCCACCCAAGAAAACCTCAGAGTTTTCAGCACCCAAACTATATACTTGGAATTTTCATCAGTTTGGTGTCTCTACAGAGATTAGTCCTGAAGAAGTGAAGCTGAGCCTTTGGCATAGTAGCAACTATGGAGTGTGGATGTGGCTGCCAGGACATTGGCCTATCAACCTCCTGGGTACATCAAAGTGTTCTCAGCTGGAATATCAGGTACACTGAATTTTAGCAGGTTAGCTTTTATACTTTTTAAGATTAGTAGTTGATTTTGGAGCTACACTGATGAGTTTGCATGATGGAATCTGTAGGATGTGGATGAGGCTGCTCTATATTCAACCTTCTTAATATAAGTTCTTGCCAATTCTTTTTTTATGGGGAAAAACCTCACATGAAGTTTTTACTTATATGTTCAAATTTCCCACAATATACTATCCTACCAGTATTATCCCTATGATATCAGTTTGATGAGAAGCTCTAATGGACACATTGGCATAGTTCAGAATCCCTCTAGTCTATCATTTTACCTTTTGAAAAGATCACTGTTGCTTGGTGTAGTAGACAATACTGAGAAAGGCACTGTGATCATTATTTCTTTTAGGTAACTATTATCAAGTTCCTGAACATTTTGCCTTTTGTGGAGTGTGCATTGTATATGTATTTTATGAATGTCTTCTTGTGTCATCAACAAGACTTGCAATTTGTCACATGATGTAGTTGCAAATATGTATCAGCAGTAATTAGACATTACTGAATTACTGAATTTATACTTTATTTCAACAAGTGATTGTTTTTACTTTAAATGTTAATTAGCTATTGGTTTTAAAAGCTTAATATTAAAAAATAAAATTTTAAAAAAATTTCAGCAAAAGAGTTTTAAAAAAGTTAGAAATAAAAACAGAGGAGCTAGCTATAGAATATCAGACTGTTAAAAAGACATGTGCTTTCTATCTTTCAAAATAAGTTAATTATTATTCTACTATTTTTTATTTTTGGTTTTTGGGTCATACCCGACAGAGCTTAGGGCCCAGGGGTTACTTCTGGCTCTACACTCAGAAATCACTCCTGGCAGGCTCAGTGGAATGATAAGGAATGCTGGGATTTGAACCACCATCCTTCTGCATGAAAGGCAAATGCCCTACCTTTATACTATTTCTCTGGCCCCTATTCTTCTACATTTTGATAGAGCAACATTTGTTTTCTATCAGATTGCTCCCAACCTGGAGCATATAGCCAAGAATAACCCCTGAGCATCACCAGGTGTGGCCCCAAAACAAAACAAGTTAGTATGTTTTGACTGAACTTGATCCCATCATGTAATTTTGTACCCCCAAACTGCCAGGAGCAATATCTGAGCTAAAATCCCAAGAGTAATGCCTAAGTGAAAAGCTAGGAGTGAGCCCTAAAACCACAAGGTATAGCCCCAGCCCCCCAAAAGACAAAGTGTCTTAATTTGTATCAAAGAAAAGATGACAAGTGCCAGGTGACATTTAAAATATTCCAATAATCCCAGAATTCTCCAAAAACACAAATCAGAAACAGTAAATGTCGGTGAGAGAAAACACAAAAAAAGGGTAAAAAAGCAATTCTAAGATAATCTAGTGGAGAGTGTTTATAGAGACAACTACAAGAATTTACATTCATGTCATAGCATGACAATAGGGAAGCATTGTTGAAGTCCCCCCAACTCAATGGTTCACTATAATAGCCTAGATGGCTCTATTAGTGTCAGTCATCTCCATAGACTTTTAGATAAAGATATTAAAGAAACCATGATAAAGAAATTTTGTGACCTCAAAGAAACAATAATATAAGTATAAAGCATGGAATTCAAAATAAGAAAACTACAAAGGTCACAGTTATAAAAAATATGATAGGTGGGAAAAAAACCTCAACAAAAGTTTTAAGCAATAGAATAAAAACTGAAGAAAAAATAATGTGCTCCAAGATGAGATGCAGGAAAATCTAGAAAGAACTGAAGATGGAGAAAAATTTAGAAGTAAATTAATACTGGTAGACAAATATGGGATGGCTTCAAGAGGAACAATATAATAATTATCAGAGTCTCTAAGGAAAAGAAGAGATTAAAAAACAATTAGTCAATGAAATCTTAAATGAGTCTGATTTAAGATACTCAGGTGGGGCCAGAGAGATAGCATGGAGTAGTGTGTTTGCCTTGCATGCAGAAGGACAGTGGTTCGAATTCTGGCACCCCATAATATCCCCCGAGCCTACCAGGAGTGATTTCTGAGCAAAGAGCCAGGAGTAACCCTGAGCCCTGCCGGGTGTGACCAAAAAAAAAAAAAACAAAAATAAAAACAAACAAACAAAACAAATACTCAGGTCATCCCAGTGAAATGAATACCTTACTAAGAATAGTTTATTCAGTGAGGTAATGGCTCAGATTTGAGGGAATAATATAATATTTCATGAAAAGCCACCATTTCACATGGTGGAGCTGCTAGCTTATGGATGTTCAGCTTGCGGTGTGGGTTCCTGGCCTGTTATTCCTTTTCAACCCTCTGTGGATTGTTTTCTGAATCAAATTACTACTGGGTTCACATCTGCTTTCTACTCAGATTGGGGGCATAAGTATCTCTCCTTTGCTAGCATTTAAGGAACATTCAACACACAATTACATAGGAGAAAATATCAAGAGAGAGTGCAGGTTGATTGCCAGCAAAAGCCATTGCAAGTGGTGCCTGAGATTTGTCTATGGCATTTGTGACCAACTTTGCCCAGAAGCACCTGCAGAAGCTAAGTGATCTGAAATGAGTTGGCCCTGCCAAGATGGGTGGAGCCAGAGAAGTCCTGCAGCTCCACTTTACTTCATGGGCTTGCACATCTACTAGTCATTGAACCCTAAGCACAACACGCAGAAAACATCACACTACAGGCATGCCAATGGGTTAACAATGCAGGATAACATCATGCAACAACGCAGGATAACATCATGCATAGAGAATGAAGATGGCAGTTCTGATGACCCAATAAGTGCCAACCATCTATTTAACCTCTCAGATTAGGAATAGAAGACATATGAAGAATGTTCATAGAACTCAAACAATGCATAGTTTGAGTTGAACAGACCACAAATAATAATCAAGAGGATATGAAGATAGAACAACAGAAAACTCCATACTAAAATAATAGGACTGAAAAAAGTGGTAGACCAAAGGAAAACCTCACCGGAAAGACTTTCAAATGAGTAAGAGCAGCTGGGGACCAAATCAGTGAGCTGGAAGATGAGATGCATTACAACTCCATACAACAAAAGAAATGGAAAAGAGCCTTAAAAAGAATGATTAGACAATGGAAAAATCCTCAAAGAATGTGAACAGATGAAAATAGAAGTCTTTGATTTTTGATAAACTCAACAGAAACAACATAAGAGTCATTTGCATCCCAGTAGCTCAAGAAGAAAATCCCCAGAAAGAATCAATAATCAAGGAAATTATTACAAAAAATCTCTCAGAGCTAAAGACTATATGCAACTAAATCCTGCATACCCAAAGAGTACCAGCTAAAAGAAATCTGAAAAAAGCACCCCAATACATCTTAGTCACAGTGATGAATTACATAGCAAGTAATAGAATACTGACACCAGCAAGATTAAAAAGAAAAATTACATTCAAAGGAGCATCTTTAGATTTACAGCAGATCTGTCCCAAGAAACCCTCAAGCCCAGAATGCAGTGGTGGAATATATTTACAAAACTCAATAAAATAAAGGTTTCACCTAAATACTGCACCCAGCCAAACTCATTATCATGTTTGAAGGAAGTATATATAGCTTAATGAATAAACAACAGCTCAGAAACTTTACAGACTCAAAACCAACCTTAAAAGAAAAACTAAAATGTCTACCTTAAGACAAGATGAGCCAACAGACACACCAAACTTCTACACAAGATGACACTAAATCCCATGACAATTTTCTCTCTCAACGTCAATGGACTAAATGTACCAGTTAAGAGACACAGAGTGGCAAAACAGATCAAAAATCTGAATCCGATATTCTGCTACCTACCAGGAACATATCTGAATAGTCAGAACAGACATAGACTTAAAATCAAAGGTTGGAGGACAATCATCCAAGCAAATAACTCCTTTAAAAATTGGGAGTGGCTATATTATTATCAGATGACACAAACTTTAAACTTAGAAAAGTTATAAGGGACAAAGAAAGACATTTGATAATAATCAAGGAATATGTAAAACAAGAAGAAATCACACTCTTAAACATATCACACCAAATGAGGGACCAGCAAAATATTTAATACAATTGTTGACAAATCAAAAAGAAGACATCAGTAGCAACACTAATAGTGGGAGACCTCAAGTCAGCCCTTAATAGGTCAACAATGCTGAAACCTAACAAGAATATGCTAGCTCTAAAAATAAACTATCTCCAGAAAATTGGATACACATTTTTCTCCAATGCACATGGATCATTTTCCAGGATAGACAACATTCTTCCCATAAAAAAAAACCTACATAAAATTAAGAGGATAAAAATTGTATAGACTACTATCCCAGATCACAAGACACTGAAATTTGAAGTGAACTAAAAAGGGACATAGAAAAAAAACTGTAAGACTTGGAAATTAAACATTTCACTACTGAACAACCAGTGGGTCAGAGATAAAATCAAAGAGGAAATAAAAAAGATTCCTGGAAACAAAGGTAAATGAAAACACAAATTTTCAAAATTTTTAAGACACAGCAAAAGTGGTACCAAGAAGCAAATGTATAGCTTTGCAAGCATACATCAATAAGGAGGAAGGGACTAAATAAGTAACATAATGACACAGCTTATAAAATTAGAAAATGATTAGCAAAATGAACCAAATATAGGTAGGCAGAAGGAAATTAAAAAATCCTACAGCAGAAATCAATATAGTAGAAATTAAAACAAAATCCAAAAGGTAAGAAAAGCAAAAGTTCTTTGAAAAAATAAACAAAATTAATAAACCAAAACTCACAAAAAAGGAAGAATGAGAAACTTAATACTCATGACATTTTTCAAATAAGTGGATTCAATATTCCTGAAATTCATTTGGAACAATAACGCCCATGAATAGCTAAAGTATCCCTAAGAAAAGAAAATAGAAAGCATCACTTGCTCCAACTTTAAATTGTAATACAGAGCATAGTCATTAAAACAGCATGGTATTTGAATAAAGACAGACCCTCAGATTAATGGAATAGACTTAAGTATTCAGAGAATTTTCCCAGGTATTCTATTAATCTTTTATAGAGGGGCAAGGAACACAAAATTGAGCAAGTGCTCAACAAGTGCTGTTGGAACAATGGGTCAGAGAAACTATTCATTGTAAAATGGATTATTTATTGAGTCCTGGATGGAGGTGGATGATGGTGAGATTGATGAAGGGCCTTTCCCTGCCGGCCTGGGAGATGTGTCTTCAACCCCCTCCATCTGGCCTGGTCTGCAGGGTTCAGGGTAGCATCAAGGAAATCATCCACAGGCAGTCAGGTTTCAGGAGACATCAGCTTTATTTAGGCCCTGGCCAACATGTGCGTCCTATTAAAACCTTTCAAGCCATCTCTATTATTAGCCATGCATTCAACCTTGTCTCTTCTTACTCTCCATCCTGCCTGCCCCTTGATTCTCTCTTGCTTAATCACCCTAATCAATCCTCCACATCCTCTTCCTTCCCTTGAGGTAATCCTTTTGCTACCTACCAAGGACTCCTCCCAGAAATGGGCAGGTCTTACCTTCAGGTAAGGTTACACAGAAAGAATGGGGGAGTGAGGGTAACATCTGCCCCTTTCTTAAAACAAGTAAGAACAAGAGCATAGGTTATCCTTTGTTTTCCTGGCTTCCACCTTTAACCAAAGGCGGGAACCTTAATATTCCCATAGCAGCAAAGATTAAAGTATAAAATTAAAATATCAGTCTTTTCCATAAATATCACTTTCCTGCAAAATACACCTGTAACTTAAAATTTTCTTAATGCTTCTTTACCAAGCACTATTCTGGAACTTCCTTGTTTCTAATCTTTTTAATGCTATTTAACCAAGCATTTTTTTCCTGGGACTATATACATCTTAATGCTATTTAGCAAAGCAATTTTTTCCTGGAACATTCTTGTTCACATTAACCTTTCCCTAAAAGCAGTGTAAGAACATTTATACAGAAAATACATTTTGTAAATAGGCTATTACATTAAAATACACAGTAAAACATTATTTATGAAAAACTATACACCATATTTAAATCAGCAAGAAAATGACTTAGATCAAGAGATACAGCTGAAACAAAGTTAAATGCATGGGGTTTTAAATCAAAATTTTTAGTAAGACATTGCTATTTTCTTTTTTTTTTTTTTTAATTTCATCACCAACACCAATTGGCCAAATGTGAAAAGTCAGTGGACTTTCCATTTTATCCCATCACCTAAAACTAATTGTCCAGATGCTGGGCTTCTCCCAGGCCACTTACATGGCTTTAATTCCATAGGATCCCAGCCCCGCAGAACCCCATCAAGTAAAGGGCTAATATCTAAGATATACAAGGTGCTGACAGAAGTTAACGAGTAAAAACATCTGGGGAGTGCTACCTGTGTGTGTCTGTATACTATCCTGTTGCGTGAATCTCTTGGGAGTGGGCTGAAAAGAGGCTTTAGCAAAGCATGGCCACTCCACTTCGCTACGTGGCCGTGCACTCTTTCTAAGAAAAGAAAACCATCACAGCAAGAAAAAAAATCACACTAAGAACTGTGCTGGATCACTGAAGTCCAGCATTTCTCTCCGGACTGCCTTCTCTGCTGCGTGCTAGGGCCTAATATTTGATACTGTGTGAGGCTTCAACCACTGAGGACTCCCCTCTCTTGGAGGCAAGTCAAACCATCCAGAAAGGGCGGAGCCAGAGGAGTGTGCTGCCTGCATCATTTAGCCAATGAATTACCACCACAACAGGTAGAAAAAAACACAGTACAAGTGTGACAATGGGGAAACAATGCAGGCCAACACCATACATAGAGAATGAAGATGACAATTCTGATGACCAGATAATGACCAACCAACTAATCAACCTCTCAGATAATGACTTTAGACTGGCAATATGGAAGATGCTCAATGAACTCAAAGAAACCATGGATCGAGTTGAACAGAACACTAATAAGAACCAAGAAAATATGAAGACAGAAATCACAAAACTCCAAACTGAAATAACATGTCAACTAACAGGCCTGAAAAAGTCAGTAAACGAAGTGAATGACAAAATGGATAAGCTCTGGGACAGGGTATCAGAAGCTGAGAATAGACTTGGTGCTGTGGAGGATGAGATAAATAATAATCCCATACAACAGGAGAGATTGGAAAAAAAACTTAAAGCAAATGAACAGACAATGGTATAATTAGTCAAAAAATAGGAACAGATGAAAATAGAAGTCTATGATAAGTTCAACAGAAAAAACTTAAGAATCATTGGAGTCACAGAGACTGAGGAAAAACATTTCCAAGAAGAATTAATGGTCAGGAACATCATTAAAGAGAAACTTCCAGACCTAAAGAATATATGTGATCAAATCCTGCATGCTCGAAGAGTACCAACTAAAAGAGACCCCAGAAAAAATACCCCAAGACACATCCTAGATACAATGATGAATCCCACAGATAGAGACAGAATTCAGAAAACAGAAAGATCAAAAGGGGAAATTACATTCAAGCAAGCATCCTTGAGATTTACAGCAGACCTGTCACCAGAAACACTCAATGCCAGAAAGCAGTGGTGGGATATTGTGACAAGACTGAATGAAATGAATGCTTCACCTAGAATACTGTACCCAGCAAAAGTCACTTTCCAGTTTGACAGAAGAATACATGGTTTCACAGACAAAAAATGTTCAGAAACTTTACAGACTCAAAACCAGTCTTATGATAAAAACTGAAAAACCAAATTTAAGACAAGACTAACCAAAAGACACACCAAATTTCGATATAAAGATGGCATTAAATCCTAGGGCAATTCTTTCACTCAACATCAATGGACTAAATGCACCAGTTAAGAGACACAGAGTGGCTAAATGGATCAAAAAACTCAATCAAACCTTCTGCTGCCTACAAGAAACACACCTGAATAGTCAGAACAAACATAGACTCAAAATAAAAGGCTGGAGAAAAATTAACCAAGCAAACAACACCAATAAAAAAGCTGGAGTGGCCATACTGATATCATATAATGCAAACTTTATACTCAGGAAGGTTGTAAGGGACAAATATGAATATTTTTTATTAATCAAGGGGTATGTAGAGCAGGAAGAAATAACTCTCCTAAACATATATGCACCAAATGAAGGTCCAGTGAATTATTTAATACAACTGTTGACAAATCTTAAAAATTATATCAATAACAAAACAATAATTGTGGGAGACCTCAACAAGGCTTTGACAACACTGGATAGGTCAACCAGACTGTAACCCAACAAGAATATAATAGACCTAAAAAGAGAAATGGAAGAAAGAGGCCTAGTGGATATATATAGGACACTCCATCCCTAGAAATATGGATACACATTCTTCACCAATATACATGGGACATTCTCAAGGATAGACTACATGCTGGCACATAAAACATACCTCCACAATGTCAAGCGGTTAGAAAATTTGCAGACTACCTTTGCTGACCACAAGGCTCTGAAATTATTTGTGAATTCCAAAGTGACTCAGAAGAAAAACTTTAAAACCTGGAAGTTAAACAGCCTCATACTCAATAACCAGTGGGTCCAAGATGAAATCAAGGAGGAAATCAAAAGGTTCCTGGAAACAAATGACAATAAAGACACTAACTATCAGAACTTATGGGACACAGCAAAAGCAGTACTGAGAAGAAAATTTATAGCTTTGCAAGCACACATCAGGATGGAAGAAGGAGCTTACCTGAGTAGATTAATGACACAGCCCATAGAACTAGAAAGTGCTCAACAAAAGGACCCAAAAATAGGAAGAGGAAGGAAATATCAAAGCTGAGAGCAAAAATCAACGAAGTGGAAACCCAAAAAAACAATCCGAAAGATCAATGAAAGCAGAAGTTGGTTCTTTGAAAAAAATAAACAAGATTAATAGACCACTGGCAAACCTAACAAAGGAAGAGGGAGAGAGAAACTTGATAACTCATATTAGGAATGGAAACGATGAGATCACTACTGATATGACAGAGATTCGAAGGGTAATCAGAAACTACTTTGAGAAACTCTGCACCACTAAAAATGAGAACCTGGAAGAAATAAATACATTCTTGGACTCTTACAATCTTTCATGGTTGAAAGAAGAGGACGTAGCATATCTAAACACCCCCACCACTATTGATGATATTAAAATGGTAATCAAATGTCTGCCCAAAAACAAAAGCCCAGGACCAGATGGATTCACTAATAAATTCTTTCAAACTTTCCAAGAGGAACTACTACCAATCCTGGCAAGACTCTTCCATAAAATTGAACAAATAGAAACACTTCCAAATAGCTTTTATGAAGCCAACATCACCTTGATACCTAAACCAGACAGAGATGCTACAAAAAAAGAAAAGTACAGACCAATATCGCTGATGAATGCAAATGCAATGATCCTCAACAAAATCCTGGCAAATAGGATTCAATGCCTCATTAAGAACATCATCTACCATGATCAAGTTGGTTTCATCCCAGGAATGCATGGATGGTTTAACATCTGTAAATCTATCAACATAATACACAACATCAACAATAAGAAAAATAAAAACCACATTATCATATTAATAGATGCAGAGAAAGCATTTGATTAGATCCAAAACCCATTCTTGATCAAAACTCTCAGCAAGATGGAATGGAAGGAACCTTTGAGGCCATCTACCACAAGCCAGTGGCAAATATTATCCTAAATGGAGAAAAACTAAAAGCCTTCCCTCTAAATTCTGGCACAAGTAAAGGCTGTTCTCTCTCAACACTCCTATTCAACATAGCACTGGAAGTACTCACTTTAGCAATTAGGCAAGAAAAAGATATCAAGGGCATCCAGATAGAAAAGGAAGAAGTCAAGCTCTAACTGTTTGTAGATGATATGATACTCTACTTAGAAAAACCTAAAGACTCTACCAAAAAAGCTTCTAGAAACAATAGACTCATATAGCAAGGTGGCAGGCTACAAAATTAACACAAAAAAATCAATGGCCTTTCTATACACCAGTAGTAATAAGGAAGAAATGGACATTAAGAAAACAACTCCATTCACAATAGTGCCATACAAACTCAAATATCTTGGAATCAACTTGACTAAAAATGTGAAGGACCTATACAAAGAAAACTATAAAACTCTGCTCCAAGAAATAATGGAGGACACACGAAAATGAAAACACATACCCTGCTTATAGATCGGCAGGAATAATATCATCAAAATGGCAATACTCCCCAAGGCATTATACAGACTTAATGTGATCCCTCTAAAGATACCATTACATTCTTCAAAGAAGTGGATCAGGCACTTTTGAAATTCGTTTGAAAAAATAAACACCCTCGAATAGCTGAAGCAAACATTGGGAAAAAGAATATGGGAGGAATTACTTTCCCCAACTTTAAACTTTACTACAAAGCAATAGTTATCAAAACAGCATGGTATTGGAATAAGGATAGGCCCTCAGATCAGTGGAATAGGCTTGAATACTCATAAAATATTCCTCAGACATACAATCACCTAATTTTTGATAAAGAAGCAGGAAATCCTAAATGGAGCAGAGAAAGCCTCTTCAACAAGTGGTGTTGGCACAACTGGCTAGCCACTTGCAAAAAATTGAACTTAGACCCCCAGCTAACATCATGTATGAAGGTAAAATCCAAATGAATTAAAGACCTCAATATCAGATCCAAAACCATAAGATATATAGAAAAGCACATAGGCAAAACACTCCAGGACAATGAGACGACAAGAGGAAACTGCATTCTCCAAGCAAGTGAAAGCAGAGATTAACAGATGGGAATATATTAAGCTGAGAAGCTTCTGCACCTCAAAGGAAATATTGCCCAGGATACAGGAGCCACCCACTGAGTGGGAGAAACTATTCACCCAATACCCATCAGATAAGGGGCTAATCTTCAAAATATACAAGGCACTGACAGAACTTTAGAAGAAAAAACATCTAATCCCATCAAAAAATGGGGAGAAGAAATGAACAGACACTTTGACAATGAAGAAATACAAATGGCCAAAAGACACATGAAAAAATGTTCCACATCACTAATCATCAGGGAGATGCAAATCAAAACAACAATGAGATACCACCTCACCCCACAGAGAATGGCACACATCACAAAGAATGAGAATGAACAGTGTTGGCGGGAATGTGGAGAGAAAGGAACTCTTATCCACTGCTGGTTGGGATGCCCTCTAGTTCAACCTTTATGGAAAGCAATATGGAGATTCCTCCAGAAACTGGAAATTGAGCTCCCATATGACCCAGCTATACTACTCCTAGGAATATACCCTAGGAACACAAAAATACAATACAAAAACCCCTTCCTTACACCTATATTCATTGCAGCACTATTTACCATAGCAAGACTCTGGAAACAACCAAGATGCCCTTCAACAGACGAATGGCTAAATAAACTGTGGTACATATACACAATGGAATATTATGCAGCTGTCAGGAGAGATGAAGTCATGAAATTTTCCTATACATGGATGTACATGGAATCTATTATGCTGAGTGAAATAAGTCAGAGAGAGAGAGAGAGAAATGCAGAATGGTCTCACTCATATATGGGTTTTAAGTAAAATGAAATACATTCTTGCAATAATAATTTTCAGACACAAAAGAGAAAAGAGCTGGAAGCTACAGCTCACCTCAGGAAGCTCACCACAAAGAGTGATGAGTTTAGTTAGAGAAATAACTACGTTTTGAACTGTCCTAATAATGAGAATGTATGAGGGAAATGAAAAGCCTGTCTAGAGTACAGGCGGGGGTCGGGTGGGGAGGAAGGAGATTTGGGACATTGGTGATGGGAATGTTGCACTGGTGATAGGTGGTGTTCTTTACATGACTGAAACCCAAACAAAATCATGTATGTAATTAAGGTGTTTAAATAAAATATATAAATAAAATAAAATATTAAAAAAAGATGTTGTGGCCTTAATTCACTGTCACTATATGCCTGAAATAGAACTATGACAGACTTGTAATCCACAATGGTCTCAAAAAATATCATTTACCTCAGTATAAGGGATCTTGGTCACATTGGTAGTGTAAAAATTAGTTGTATATGCACTGATAGTGTATACATCCAAAACTTAAGAGCCAACATTATTGTAAACATGCATCCCAAACTGCAGTAATTATAATTTTTAATGAGTTTGTAAAGAAGACACAGTAGGGGAGAAAGGTAAAAGACACTTGTTGAAAAGACACTGATGCTGGTGTTCTGAGCTGGGAGACTGACTCTATTATTAATAACACTATAAATCACAGTACCTAATTTAAAAAAATTGACAAGAAAAAATAAGAAAAAACATCTAACCCCTTAAAGAAGTTGGGAGAAGAAATGAACAGACATTTCTTCAAAGAAGAAATAAAAATGGCCAAAAGGCACATGAAAAATGCTCCACATCACTATTCATCAGGGAGATGCAAATCAAAACAACAATGAGGTACCATCTCATGCCACAGAAATTGCCAATAAGCACAAAGAATAAGAAAAATCAGTGGGGATGTGGGAATTAACGAACTCTCATTCAGTGCGGCTGAATTTCATCTAGTCTAGCCTTTATGAAAAACAATATGGAGATTCCTCAAAAAGCTGAAAATTGAGCTCTCATACTATCCAGCCATACCACTACTAGGGATATATCCTAGGAACACAAACACACAACACAAAAATGCCTGCTGTACACCTATATTCATTGCAGTGCTATTTACAATAGCCATAATCTGGAAATACCAGATGCCTGAAAACAGATGATTGGTAAAAAAAAAAAAAAAAAAAAAAAACCTGTGCTACATAGACACAAAGGAATACTATGCAGTCATCAGGAGAGATGAAGTCATGAAATTTTCCCATACATAAATAGATATGGAAATTATTGTGCTGAGTGAAATAAGTCAGAAAGAGAAAGATACAGAATAGTTTTACTCATCTATGAGAAATAATAAAAAATCATAAAACATTATTTAATAATACACAGAGACAATAGAGATGAGGGCTGGAAGGACCAGCCCACAATTTGAAGCTTACCACATAGAGTGCTGAATTCAGTTAGAGAAATAATTACACTGACAATTATAATGACAATGGTAGAGAGTGATAAAAATAGAATGCCTGTCTTGAATACAGGTAGGGAATGAGGGAGGAGGGAAATGGGGGCCATTGGTGGTGGGAATATTGCACTGGTGAAAGAGGGTTGTCCTTTTTTAAATTGAAACCCAACTTAAACATGTTTGTAATTATGGTGCTTATATAACAATATTAATTTTTAAAAATTTCATGAGAAAAGAACTTATAGAGATCATGATACAGCAGTTTGAAGTGCTCTCATTGACATTTGTTTATCATTAACTAATCAATTTGAGATCTTATTGGTTCTGAAATTGGATTTTTATAACATTTTTAGTATTACTTAAACAAAAATTATTCATGAATTGTTATTCTTTATTCTTTCTATTAACTTAAGAGATATAATACTCACAATAGCTCTGTTATTAGCATGGTCTTACTTGGGGTACTCTTAATATTTTACAAGCTACTATATTACTACATTTTCTTTCATGTCTTTGGGCTAAACTTCCTAACCTTCATTGCTATCTATATACCATCATTGTTAACATTAAAGGATACCTACAAACATTAAAGTCAGTGCTCAAAACATGAAAAACAGAAAAAAATAGACCTGCAGGTTAAATTTTTTCTGTTCATTTACTGTATTAGGCTGTTTACTTAATGTTTCTGGTAAAACACAAGTATTATTGTGAAATATATGGACCCAAACTGAAAAACATCAAATCATACAGGGCATTTGAAAACTTCAAATATTGGTATTAATTTGCTTCTCTTCTCATTATATCTCCCACCTTTTCTCAATGAAGCTATTACGTTTCTCAATATCATAAGCACTTTTTATTATATGTGACAAACTCTATATAGATTTTCTCAGGTTATATTTTTAGAATTCAATTTATGGTTATGAAAACATTATGTGCCACACAGATGATAAATGAGTATAATAATTATTCTTAGCTTTAATTCACAATTTCTTTTCCAAAATAAGGTAAAAATGGAATGTTTGTGCTATTTACAGATATATATATATGTATGTGTATATATATACATATATATATATATATTTGGTTTTTCGGGCCACACACGTTTGATGCTCAGGGGTTACTCCTGGCCAAGTGCTCAGAAATTGCCCCTGGCTTGAGGGGACCATATGGGATGCCAGGGGATCGAACCACGGTTTTGATCTTTCCTTGGCTAGCGCTTGCAAGGCAGACACCTTACCTCTAGTGCCACCTCGCCAGCCCCTATTTATGGATATCACAAGTAACGAGCCACCCTAATCTCAGTGATTAAAAATAACAATCATTATTTTAAAAGCAAATTTGCAGTTTTGAAAAGGTTTGCCAGAACCTCATCTCTGCTACAGACTGAGATTACTGGGTTAGCTCAGCTGGGCCTTGATATTTATTTCCAAAATATCTAATGCTAATGGTTTATAAATGAATGCTCAGCTTAGATTATTTGCCAAGTATTTTAGCATATTTTCAAGGGGTTGCTTCACAGTCTGCTTCTCCCTTCAGTGTACTGTGTTTAAAGCAAGGAAATAAAAGTAATTAGGACTAATAAAATCATACATTCTAATCATAAAAATAGAAGAATATCAGGTACATGGTATTTTTTAATCTTTTCTATATTTTTTAGGTAACGTGAATTACAATGCCTTGAGTGATAGTTTCCTGCATACATTGTTTCAAATGAGGTCCAAAACTAGATGCACACTTACTTCCACCAATATCCCAGAAAGTCTCTCCATCCATGCCACCAAATCTTCCAGCACCCCCCATATCAGATAAGCTAAATGTATTTTTTGTTTAATTTTATATGGTGGTCACAGTTGGAGAGGCTCTGGGCCTTTCTCTAAACCCAGCAGTTATTCCTGACAGCGAATAGGACAATATTTGGAATAGACTGAGGGTCAATCCTGGATCTGACATATGCAAGCCAAGAATCCTACCCACTGTTCTATATCTCTAGTATTCAATGTACCTTTAAGTTAAACTTTATAGAAATTTCTAGACTCAAAGCTATAGTGATAGCACAGAGGGTAGGGGATTTATCTTGCACATGGCTGACCAAGGTTTAATCCCTGGCATCCCATATCGTCCTCCAAGCCTGCCAGGAGTGAGTTATGAGTGCAGAGCCAGGAGTAACCCATGAGCACTGCCATATATGGCTCCCCAAAAACAAAAATAAAGATATTCCTATATTGAATGGTTGAGGATGGTATAAAAATTAAATTAAGCTTACTTTTCATTAGGTGAGGCAAGAAGAATCTGTCCAATGGCATTGTTCCTTTTTATGCTTTATGTAGTTATGTGCATTTACAAAAATCACCCATTAGTTTCTAAAGTAAAGGACTACCCAATCTTTTAATGAAAAATAAGATGTCAAAGAATTTTCTTAAAACTAAAATAAGATAAAACTGTTAAAAACAATAATGTAACTGTACTCATTATTAACTAAAGGCCAAAAATATGTTAGGAAATATTTATGAAGTTGCTGTCCTTAGGTAAGAAGATTAAAAATTGAGGACATTCTTGACTAAATGCTGCCATCTCCTCTTTTACTGCTCATATTCTGAAGTTCCAGGTCAGAGCATGTCATGAAACTCAGAAACTTTACTGTGAAAATGGATTAATTACTTTGGTTCAGTGAACAAAAATACTACTTTCAAGGACATTCATATTAATAACAGAAAACTGGTTATAAAAAAAGTCAACTGGATGTGGCTAGATTGATAGCACAACAGGTAGGGCACTTGCTTCCTTGCTTTTCATGTGGCCGACTGTGGTTTAATCCCCAGTATCCAATATGGTCCTCCAATCTTACCAGGAGTAATTTCTGAGTACAGATCCAGGAGTAAACCCTGATCTCTGCTGGGTATGACCCAAAAATTTAAATGAGAATAGTATAATGAATTGGAAAACCAAATGATTCCATTATCCTGAAATCATGTTGCTATTCAGAAAGGTAATAGGTTAAATGGGGAAATGCAGCAGAGATCCTACAACTAGACAACTATTATGAACTAAGTAATTTCTTCTCTTATTCCTGGGGTGGTTGATAAACTATAGTTCATTATCCAATCAACCACAGTGTATCTCACAGTGATTGAATGTATTATGAATCCAGAGAAGAGTCCTGAGAAGGTCTACCCATTTCTCACTTCTGACTGACATGAAGACTATCAATGAATGCAGGAAAGACACACACAACACCTTCCTCCCAACCCCCTATCAATAAAAAAGCTTAATAAAATTAGAAAAATAACAATTAAAAACACTTAGCAACTCACATAAAAATCCATCCAGATAATTATAAAAGTTAACATTCCTCATGATAAAAAACAAAATACAATTTTAACATTATACTGTCCAGTTTATATGTCAAGAGAGCTTAAAGAATTAGAAAATATGCTTTGCATATTGGGTTTGATCCTCAGTACCATATGTTCACCTAAGCATATTTTGAGAACCATAGAGTGTTACCCTAAAATCAGAGATGAAGGGAGAAGAGAGAGACAAAAATAAAATGACATATGTAACCCATATGTTGAAATTATGGTATTTTTTGTTTGTTTGACTTTGTTTTTAATTTTTAGGCAATACTCGGTGACTCTCAGGGGTTATTTCTGGCTATGTGCTCAGAAATTGCTCCTGGCTTTGGGGAACATATGGGACTTTGGGGGATCAAACCACAGTCTGTCCTAGGCTAGCGCCATGCAAGGAAGATGCCTTACTGCTTGTGCCACTGCTCCAGCCCCACGTTTTTTAAGTATTTAAAAAAATAATAAATTTGTTTAATCCTAAATGTTGGATTTGGCAAACAGAAATATTAACTTAACTTTTATAAATTCTTAAAATAATTAAAAGCTTTTTAAAAGAATAAAAGAAAACTATGATCACAGTAACTCAGCTAACAATAATTTATTAAAAGGTATTTAATATAAACAGAGCAGTGTTTTTTGATAGGTAGAATACATGCAACCTAAGTACAAAATGATTTTTAACTTAATTGCAACTTAGATACTTATGAGAGACTACAAAACAAATTGTCATCGAAGTTCCAAAATTAGATAAGGAAAGGAAAAATTAAGAAAATATATTTAAAGAAAGCATGGTCAAAGAATAAAAATTTTATTTTACTATATTTATAAACAATGTTTCAAGCTGTTCAATGACAGAAGACAATAGATTCCACACTAAACATATTTTAGTCAATTTTCGAAATCCAGAGAAGAAAAAATAATAGAAATCGAAAAGAATAAAATTATCACATATACAAAATGGAAGATTAATAAATAACTTCAACAGAAATTAGGAAGTAAAAAATAATATACTTTAAGCACAGAAAGAGAATTACAAAGAAAAATGTCCTGCAGAAGGAAGACAAAATGAAGATATTAATTTTTTTTTAAAAATCTAAGAGAAATTAATGCTAACAAACCTCTGCTAAAAGAAATTCTATTGGAAGTTCTTCAGTTCATAGAACTTGATTATTAGATCACAAGCAAAATTAACAACTAGATATTTGTTTTCAATTTATTTCTTAAAAAGATATATCAAGAAACTACAATAAACCTTTATATCACCAGTAAAGTCTAATAAGGTAAAATCCCAAGCACAACTATATAAAAAGTAATTTAAAAGTATAATAAAATATGGACAAGAGGAAACTACGCCTGCCCAGTGGGTCCCGACTGTGAAAAATTGTGAGTGCTGCCTGTGTGTGTCTGTCTCCTGTCCTGTCACGTAAAACTCTTGGGAGTGGGCCAAAAAGAGGATCCAGAAAACTTGCTCTCCCAGAAGCTCATTCTAGGGTGGGAAATCCAAGGAACTACTTCATAATGTGAAAACCAGCTTTAAGCAGTACTTTGCAGAAGCCAGGTCCCCTATTTGTGACATCAGGCTGGAAAATCTGTGAAAATCTACCAAACTATGCCAGCCCAGTGGGGCCCGACTGTGAAAAATTGTGAGAGCTGCTGTGTGTGTTTATCTATGATTTGATACACGGCCTTGCACTATTTCTAAGGAAAGAACACCATAGCAACAAGAAGAAAAAATCACACTAAGAACTGTGATGGATCACTGAAGCCCAGCATTTCTCTCCGGACTGTCTTCTCTGCTGCATGCTCAGGCCTAAGATTTGATCCTGTGAGAGGCTTCATCCATGGAGAACTTCCCTCCCTTGGAGGCATGTCAGTCCACCAGAAAGGGTGGAGCCAGAGAAATGTGGCTGCATACATCATTTAGCCAATAAATACCAACACAACATGAAAAAACCACAATATAAGTGTGACAATGGGGAAACAACACAGGCCAGCATCAGACATAGAGAATGAAGATGACAATTCTGATGACCAGAAAATGACCAACCAACTAATCAACCTCTCAGATAAGGACTTTAGACTAGCAATATGGAAGATGCTCAAAGAACTCAAAGAAACCATGGATCAAGTTGAACAGAACACTAACAAGAACCAAGAAAATATGAAGACAAATCACGAAACTCCAAACTGAAATAACATGTCAACTAACAGGCCTGAAAAACTCAGTAAATAAATTGAATGACGAAATGGATAAGCTCTTTACAGGGTATCAGAAGCTGAGAATAAAATTGGTGCTGTGGAAGATGAGATAAATAACAATTTGATACAGTGGGAAAGATTGGGGAAAAAAACTTAAAGCAAATGAACAAGACAATGGAAAAATTAGTCAAAGAATGGGAACAGATGAAAATAGAAGTCTATGATAAGCTCAACAGAAACAACTTAAGAATCATTGGAGTCCCAGAGACCCAGGAAGAAATTTTCCAGGAAGAATCAACGGTCAAGAACATCATTAAAGAGAAACTTCCAGACCTAATGAATATATGTGATCAAATCCTGCATGCTCGAAGAGTACCAACCAAAAGAGACCCCAGAAAAAATACCTCAAGACAAATCCTAGTCACAATGATGAATCCCACAGATAAAGACAGCATTCTGAAAACAACAAGATAAAAAATGGAAATTACATTCAAGGGAGCATTCTTGAGATTTACAGCAGACCTGTCACAAGAAACACTCAAGGCTAGAAAGCAGTGGTGTAATATTGTGACAAGACTGAATGAAATGAATGCTTCACCTAGAATAATGTACCCAGCAAAACTTACTTTCTGGTTTGACAGAAGAATACATGGTTTCACAGACAAAAAACAGCTCAAAACTTTACAGACACAAAACCAGTCTTAAGAGAAAAACTGAAAGACCTAATTTAAGACGAGACTAACCAAAAGACACACCAAATTTCGATATAAAGATGGCATTACATCCTAGGGCAATTCTTTCTCTCAATGTCAATGAACTAAATGAACCAGTGAAGAGACACAGAGTGGCTAAATGGATCAAAAAACTCAATCCAACCTTCTGCTGCCTACAAGAAACACACCTGAATAGTCAGAACAAACATAGACTCAAAATAAAAGGCTGGAGAAAAATTATCCAAGCAAACAACACCCATAAAAAAGCTGGAGTGGCCACACTGATATCAGATAATGCAAACTTTATACTCAGGAAGGATGTATGGGACAAAGATTGACATTTTATATTAATCAAGAGTATGTAGAGCAGGAAGAAATCACTCTACTAAACATATATGCACCGAATGAAGGTTCAGCAAAATAATACGATTGTTGACAAATCTGAAAAATAATATCAATAACAAAACAATAATTGTGGGGGACCTCAACAAGGCTTTGTCAACACTGGATAGGTCAACCAGACTGAAACCCAACAACAATATACTAGACCTGAAAAGAGAAATGGAAGAAAGATGCCTCGTGGATATATATAGGACACTCCATACCCAGAAACCTGGATACACATTCTTCACCAATGTACATGGGACATTCTCCAGGATAGACTACATGCTGGCACATAAAATATACCTCCATAATATCAAGAGGATAGAAATATTGCAGGCTACCTTCACTGACCACAAGGCTCTGAAATTATTTGTAAATTCCAAGGGCCACAGAAGTAAAATGTTAACACCTGGAAGTTAAACAGCCTCATACTGAATAATCAGTGAGTCGAAGATAAAATCAAGGAGGAAATCAAAAGGTTCCTGAAAACAACTGATAATAAAGACACAAACTATCATATTTTATGGAACACAGCAAAGGAAGTAATGAGAGGAAAATTGATAGCTTTGCAAGCATACATAAGGAAGGAAGAAGGGGTTTACCTGAGTAGCTTAATGACACAGCCCATAGAACTAGAAAGTGCTCAACGAATGGACCCAAAAATAGGGAGACAGAAGGAAATAATAAAGCTGAGAGCAGAAATCAATGAGGTGGAAACCCAAAAAACAATCCGAAAGATCAACGAAAGCAGAATTTGGTTCTTTGAAAAAATAAACAAGATTGATAGACCACTGGCAAAACTAACAAAGAAAGAGAGAGAGAGAGAAACTTGGTAACTCGTATTAGGAATGAAAAAGGAGAGATTACTACTGATTTGGCAGTGATTCAAAGGATAATCCGAAACTACTTTGAGAAACTCTGCGCCACTAAAAATGAGAACCTGGAAGAAATAAATAAATTCTTGGACTCTTATAATCTTTCATGGTTGAAAGAAGAGGACGTAGCATATCTAAACACCCCCACCACTATTGATGAAATTAAAATGGTAATCAAATGTCTGCCAAAAAACAAAAGCCCAGGACCAGATAGATTCACTAATAAATTTTTTCAAACTTTCCAAGAGGAACTACTACCAATCCTGGCAAGATTCTTTCATAAAATTGAACAAATGGAAACACTTCCAAATAGCTTTTATGAAGCCAACATCACCTTGATACCTAAACCAGACAGAGATGCTACAAAAAAAAAAAGAAAATTACAGACCAATATTGCTGATGAATGCAGAAACAAAGATCCTCAACAAAATCCTGACAAATAGGATTCAGTGCCTCATTAAGAAGATTATCCACTTTGATCAGTAGGTTTCATCCCAGGAATGCAAGGATGGTTTAACATCCATAAATCTATCAACATAATACACAACATAAACTACAAGAAAAATAAAAATCACATGACCGTATCAATAGATGCAGAGAAAGCATTTGATATGGTCCAACACCCATTCTTGATCAAAACTCTCAGCAAAATGGGAATGGAAGGAACCTTTATCAAGATTAAGACCATCACCACAAGCCAGAGGTAAATACTGTCATCAATGGAAAAAAACTGAAAGCCTTTCCTCTAAATTCTGGCACAAGACAAGGCTGTCCACTCTCACAATTCCTGTTCAACATAGCACTGGAAGTACTTGCTGTAGCGATTGGGTGAGAAAAAGATATCAAGAGAATCCAGATACGAAAGGAAGAAGTCAAGTTCTCACTGTTTGCAGATGATATGATACGCTACTTACAAAACACTAAAGACTCTACCAAAAAGCCTCTAGAAACAATAGACTCATATAGCAAGGTGGCAGGCTACAAAATTAACACACAAAAATCAATGACATTTCTAACATTTCTATACACCAGTAGTAATAAGGAAGAAATGGACATTAAGAAAACAACCCCATTCACAATAGTGCCACACAAACTCAAATATCTTGGAATCAACTTAACTAAAAATGTGAAGAATCTGTACAAAGAAAACTATAAAACTCTGCTGCAAGAAATAAGAGGACACACGGAAATAGAAGTACATACCTTGCTCATGGATTGGCAGGATTAACATCATCAAAATGGCAATACTCCCCAAAGCATTGTACAGATTTAATGTGATCCCTCTAAAGATATCCATGACATTCTTAAAAGAAGTGGATCAGCCACTTTTGAAATTCATTTGGAACAATAAACACCCTAGGATAGCTAAATCAATCATTGGGAAAAAGAATATGGGAGGAATTACTTTCCCCAATTTTAAACTGTACTACAAAGCAACAGTTATCAAAACAGCATGGTATTGGAATAAGGATAGGTCCTCAGATCAGTGGAATAGGCTTGAATACTCAGAAAATGTTCCCCAGAGATACAACTATCTAATTTTTGATAAAGGAGCAATAAATCCTAAATGGAGCAAAGATAGCCTCTTCAACAAGTGGTGTTGGCACAATTGGCTAGCCACTTGCAAAAAATTGAACTTAGACCCCCAGCTACATCATGTCCAAAGGTTAAATTCAAGTGGATGAAAGACCTCGCTATCAGTCCTGAGACCATAAGATACATAGAAAAATGCGTAGGTAAAACACTCCAGAACATTGAGAATAAAGGCATCTTCAAATAGGAAACTACACTCTCTAAGCAAGTTAAAGCATGATTAACAGATGGGATT
Organism: Suncus etruscus; assembly: GCF_024139225.1. Taxonomy (NCBI): domain Eukaryota; kingdom Metazoa; phylum Chordata; class Mammalia; order Eulipotyphla; family Soricidae; genus Suncus; species Suncus etruscus. Next base: position 8,550,904 of record NC_064862.1, on the reverse strand, counting down.
ATATTAAACTGAGAAGCTTCTGCACCTCAAAAGAAATAGCACCCAGGATACAAGAGTTCCTCACTGAGTGAGAGAAACTATTCACCCAATACTCATCAGACATGGGGCTAATCTCCAAAATATACAAGGCACTGACAGAAATTTACAAGAAAAAAAAACATCTAATCCCATCAAAAATGGGGAGAAGAAATGGACAGACACTTTGACAAAGAAGAAATACAAATGGCCAAAAGACACATGAAAAAATTCTCCACATCACTAATCATCAGGGAGATGCAAATCAAAACAACTATGAGGTACCACCTCACACCCCAGAGATTGGCACACATCACAAAGAATGAGAACATGCACTGTTGGCGGGGATGTGGAGAGAAAGGAACTCTTATCCACTGCTGGTGGGGATGCCCTCTAGTTCAACCTTTATGGAAAGCAATATGGAGATTCCTCCAAAAACTGGAAATTGAGCTCCCATATGACCCATCTATACCACTCCAAGGAATATACCCTAGGAACACAGAGATACAGTACAAAAATCCCTGACTTACACCTATATTCATTGCAGCACTATTTACCATAGCAAGACTCTGAAAACAGCCAAGATACCCTTCAACAGATGAATGGCTAAAGAAACTGTGGTACATATACAGAATGGAATATTATGCAGCCGTCAAGAGATGAAGTCATGATATTTTCCTATACATTGATGTACATGGAATCAATTATACTGAGTGAAATAAGTCAGAGAGAGAGAAAGATGCAGAATGGTCTCTTTCATCTATGGGTTTTAAGAAAAATGAAAGACATTCTTGCAATAATAACTTTCAGACACAAAAGAGAAAGGAGCTGGAAGTTACAGCTCACCTCATGAAGCTCACCACAAACAAGGATGTGTTTAGTTAGAGAAATAAATATGTTTTGAACTATCCTAATAAAAAGAATGTACAGGGGAAATAGAAAGCCTGTCTAGAGTACAGGTGGGGTTCGGTTGGGAGGAGGGAGATTTGGGATACAAAAAAAATATGGACAAGAGTGATAGTCCAGTTAGTAACATATTACCTTCCACATGGCCAATCTGCTCTTGATATTTGATGTGGTCCCTAAGGATCAGGAGTAATATCTGACCAAAGGAGTAATATCTGAGTGTAGAGCTAGGATTTACCCCTGAGTACAGCTAGGTGTGGCTAAAAAGTAAAAATATAAGGATGATAATCAATATGATGATAATTTTTTTCTTGGGCCACACCTGGCAGTGCTTAGGATTACTCCTAGCACTGTGCTCAGAAATCACTCTTTACAGGCTTGGGGAACCAAATGGAATGCTGGAGATTGAACCTGGGTCAGGCCCAGGTTGGCCATGTGCAAGGCAAATGACCTACTGGAGTGTGCTATCACTTCAGCTCAATATGGTGATAATTTAGCAGTAAAAATTTCTGTTAATAAAAAATAGAATGGAGAATACATATGGCAAGATTCAAATAGATAAAAATAAAAAATAACATTAACAAGAAAATATTAATAAGAAATATTACAAAGGACATGTTGATTTTTTTTACTAAATACACCAATCAAAAGGCTGAAATTATAACACTGGTTTTAATGAAGAATATTTATTGATGGCAGCTTCTCTCCATGCATTAAGTTCTGATGTCTTGCCTTGTTCTAGTACTTCACAACTATGCTATATTTGGAAAGGGGAATTTATGAGAATCTTATATCCAATGATATCATAAAAAAGAGATAACCTTATATAAAGATAATTTGAAAAAAAAAACAGCCACAAAAAAGAGGTGCTTTCAGTGAAGTGAATAGGGAGCCTGGCCCACTACACAAATGTATCAGAACCAGCACACCACAAATGTGGTATGGTCAATGGGGAGCCCAGCTCATTACATGTAAGAAGCAGAACTGGAGCATTTCTTCTAGTAAATAAGCCCCAGCACAACACATAAAAATGCCACAAAATGCACTACAGTGCTTAAAGTGAGGTGAGCATATCTCAGCCTGTAACACAGAACAAGTGAGAAGAGTGTGTGGTCATGCATATCTTCTATTAAATGAGCCCCAAATCAACACACAAAAAATATCACCACACTGTAAAGGTAACATATCAGAAACAGCATGTAACCCCATGATGCTTAAAGAACAAAGATGGCATTTCAGAAGCCCCAACTATACCAGCCACATGTCTCTCATAAAAAATTAAGATAGAAAAATTGAAGATATACATGGTTTCAAAGAAACATTGTAACAAATCAAACTAATAGCAAATGAAACTCAAGAGGATATAAGAGTAGACATGAGAAAACTTCAAACAGAAACAACAAAACTGAAAAACTTGGTAGTTGCAATGAACAACTCACAGGAAGGCCTCACTGGCAAAAAAACAGGCATGGATTTCAGATGAGTAAGATGGAAGATAAGCTGTATTAGACATCCAAACAACAGAAGAGGTTGGGAAATAACCTTAAAATAAATAAAGAGAAAATTTAAAAATTCTCAAAATAAGCAAACAGATAACAATTGAAGTCTGGGATAAATAATCAATAGATATAATATAAGAATTATTGGTCTCAGAGACTCAGAAAGGAAACTAACATCAAGAATCAGCAGTAAAAGACATTATTGCTGAGAAGTTCTCAGAACTGGAGTACATGCACTCACATATTAGAAATCTAAAGACTACTAGCCAAAAGAGACCCAAATAAAAGCACCTTGAGCTCAGCACATCCTAATCACAATGAGAAAAAATGTAGATAGAAATACAATACTTAAAGCAGCAAGATCAAAAACTAAATTAAGAAGAATGAAGAATCCTACAGATTTACATCAAATTTATGACAAGCAATGCTCCAGGCCCAAAGGAAGTGGTGGGACATGGTGAACAAACTCAATGAAATGAATGTCCCACCAAGAATACTTCACTTAGCCACTATATCAATTAGATTTGAAGGAACCATACATAGCTTCATGGATAAACAATAGCTCATAAATTTTACTGACTCAAAAGCAAACTTAAAAGAAATATTGACATTTCTTTTGTAAGACAAGTTAGACCACACAACACACCAACACCTACTAAAAGATGACAAAAATTTTAATAAAAATAATCTTTCTCAATATCAATGGATTAAATACACTAATTAAGAGACCAGAGTAGTAAAGTAGAACAGAAAATAGAATGCCTCTTAGAGCTGGATGCAAGAGATACATCTGAATATGTAGAGTAAATATATACTCAAAGTCAAAGGATGAATAAAAATATATCAAGCAATGAATTCCATTAAAAAGGTTGGTGTGGCCATACTAACATCATATAACATAGACTATAGGCTTAAGAAGATTATAAGAGAGAAGGACAATTTTAATAATTAATGGATGTGTACATCAGGAAGAAATCACACTCCTAAATAGTTATGGACCTAATGAAAAGCCAGCAGAATATTTAAAACAACTGCTAATAGACTTGAAGAAAAATAGTAGTAGGAGACCTGAACACCACACTGTCACCTCTTAATAGATCGACTAGGTAAAACTTAGCAAAAATATACTGGCTTTGAAGGAATAGAGGGCCTGAGTAGATATATGTAGAACATTTCATTCACAGAAACTTAGACAAACATTCTCAAATGCACATGAAACATTTTCCAAGATAGGTGATATGTTGAATCAGAAAACATACCTCTGTAAAATCAAGAAGATATAAATTGTATCAATATCTTCTCAGATCATGAAGCACTGAAATTAGAAATAAATTACAAAAAGATACAGAGAAATAAAATTATTTTTTATTTTTATTAATATATTTATTTAAACACCTTGATTACAAACATGATTGTAGTTGGGTTTCAGTCAGGTAAAGAACACCCCCCTTCACCAGTACAACATTCCCATCACCAATGTTTTAAATCTCCCTCCTCTCCACATTCATATTGTTATGATAGTCCTCAATAAGAGAAATAAATTTTATACCTGAAAATTAAAGAGTTTACTACTGAACAACCACTGTTTTAAGGGACTAAGTCAAAGAGAAAATCAAAAGAGTTCTCAAACAAATAAGAATTAATACAGAAATTATCACAATTTCTGAGACCTAACAAATATGCTATTAAGAGGAAATTTTATAGCTTTGAAAGCATTCACTCAAAAAAAGAAGGGGTCTACCATATTTGCCCGAGTATAAGACGACTGGGCGACTGGGTGTATAAGACGACCCCCTAATTTTGCAGTTAAAATATAGGTTTAGCCTATATTTGCTGTATCAGACAGAATGTTCCTGTGCTGCCACTGTATGTACCACAGTGAGCCAATCACAACAAGCACAGGTTCAGAGGTTATACTGTAATAGACTTCCTCTCTGACTCTGGCCAATCTGAGCAGGCTTTTTACAGTGTAGATTCGGGTCCAGAATATTGTCTAATTTGCATGCATAAAAAGCCTGCTTGGATTGGCTGAACTAGAGAGGCAGTCCGAGCAGCCTTGCAGTGATTGGTGCAGGATCGAGTTGGAAAATTCGTTTTGTGGCAATATTCAGACAATTTTTGTTTAGCGGCATGTTGAAACATTTTTTGTGATATACTCGGCATATAAGACAACCCTCACTTTTCGGTTGCCTTTCTTTTGTTTCAAAAGTCGTCTTATATGCTGGAAAATATGGTATATAAACAATGTAATGGCACAGTTTAAAATTTTGTAAAATGAACAATAAAATAAACCAATAATGGGCAGATAATAATAATAAATATTAATATAAATAATAATAATAATAAATATTAAGCAAAAATTAATAAACTGAAACAGAAGAGACAATCCAAAAGATCAATGAAAGCCAAAGTTGGCTTTTGATTTTTTTCAAGCCTTTATTAATAATATCATTATTATTTTCCAGCATTTAAGACCCACCAAAGATTTAGATCTTGTTGAAAGCAGAAAGTATATTCATGTATATACATTTCCAGCATTTAAGACCCACCAAAGATTTAGATCTTGTTGAAAGCAGAAAGTATATTCATGTATATACATAGTCCTCAAAAGCCATGATCTGATACTCCAGCATGTGTGCCCCTACTTCATCATCTTCAACTACACACTGTATTTGAAGATTTTGACTACATGTCCCACATACAGTTTCGAAGAGCCCCAAACCAAGCCATTGGCTTGAATGGGATGCACTCCTCCAACGTGGTCATATCTGTCTCACCATCTCAAGGTTTTACATTTAGTAGGATGGAAAACTTGGCCACAAGTCTTGGTCACAACTGCAGGTTTAAATTCTATTTGAATTCCAAAATAAACAAGATTCATAAAACATTAGTAAGACTCACAAATTGAGGAAAAAAACTGAGGCTGCATAGATAGCATGGAGATAGCATCAAATCCCAGCACTCCATATGGTCCCCCGAGCCTGCCAGGAGCGATTTCTGAGCGTAGAGCCAGGAGTAACCCGTAAGCCAGGTGTCTGACCCAAACACACAGAGAGAGAGAGAGAGAGAGAGAGAGAGAGAGAGAGAGAGAGAGAGAGAGAGAGAGAGAGAGAGAGAGAGAACTTAATAAACAGAATCAGATATGAAAGGATGGGCTAATCTCCAAAATATACAAGGCACTGACAGAAATTTACAAGAAAAAAAACATCTAATCCCATCAAAAATGGGGAGAAGAAATGGACAGATATTTTGACAAAAAAGAAATACAAATGGCCAAAAGACACATGAAAAAATTCTCCACATCACTAATCATCAGGGAGATGCAAATCAAAACAACTATGAGGTACCACCTCACACCCCAGAGATTGGCACACATCACAAAGAATGAGAACATGCACTGTTGGCGGGGATGTGGAGAGAAAGGAACTCTTATCCACTGCTGGTGGGGATGCCCTCTAGTTCAACCTTTATGGAAAGCAATATGGAGATTCCTCCAAAAACTGGGAAATCAAGCTCCCATATGACCCATCTATACCACTCCAAGGAATATACCCTAGGAACACAAAAATACAATACAAAAATCCCTGACTTACACCTATATTCATTGCAGCACTATTTACCATAGCAAGACTCTGAAAACAGCCAAGATATCCTTCAACAGATGAATGGCTAAAGAAACTGTGGTACATATACACAGTGGAATATTATGCAGCCGTCAGAAGAGATGAAGTCATAAAATTTTCCTATACATGGATGTACATGGAATTTATTATGCTGAGTGAACTAAGTCAGAGAGAGAGAGAGAGAGAGAGAGAGAGAGAGAGAGAGAAAGACGCAGAATGGTCTCTTTCATCTATGGGTTTTAAGAAAAATGAAAGACATTCATGCAATAATAACTTTCAGACACAAAAGAGAAAGGAGCTGGAAGTTCCAGCTCACCTCATGAAGCTCACCACAAACAGGGATGAGCTTAGTTAGAGAAAATAGCTATATTTTGAACTATCCTAATAAAGAGAATGTACAAGGGAAATAGAAAATCTGTCTAGAGTACAGGCGGGGGTTGGGTTGGGAGGAGGAAGATTTGGGACATTGGTGATGGGAATGTTGCACTAGTGATGGGTGGTGTTCTTTACATGACTGAAACCCAAACACAATTATGTATATAATAAAGTTGTTTAAATAAAAAAATTAAGTTTTTGAAAATGAAAAAAACTGAAAAAAATGAAAGGATGATATCACTAAAGATACAACAAGAATTTCAAAGAGTAATAAAGATTACTTTGAGAATTTTTTGTCAAAAAGTAAGAGAACCTAGAAATAAATGGATTAATTCTTGACTCCTATAACCGCCTAAATTTGAATAAAGATAATCTGGAATATTTGAACAGACTTATGACTAGTGAGAAAATTGAAATGTTAATCAATAGGGCTCCCCAAAACAAAAGCCTGGCTCCAGATGGATTCATTAGTGAATTCTTTAAAATCTTTAAAGAGGTCCTTTAAAGAGGACCATTTACAGACTCTCCCAGGAAAGTAAGAAACAGAAAGACTCCTGAATTGTTTCAATAAAGTTAATAACACCTTAGTACTAAAATTCAACATAGATAAAACCAAAACTAATAATTACAGATTGATATCCTTGGTGCACAAAAAATAAAATATTATCTATAAAATACTAGCAAATAGAATACAACATCTGATCAAGGTTATACACCAAGAACAAGTAGGATTCTTTTCTGAGATACAAATTTGATTTCACATATCCAAATTTACACAATACACTGTATAAATAAAGGTAAAAATAAAATTTACATGATCACATCAATAGATGCATAGAAAATATTTGACAAGTTCAGTATCTATTCATGATAAAAAAAAAACCCAGCAACAAGATAGGAATTTAGGAAACCTCAATATAGTCAAAAACATTTGTTGCAAACCCATGGCAAACAATATTCAATGAGGAAAAAAAACTTTTCTTGAAGATCTGGAAAGATAAACTTGTCCACTCTAACCATTTTTATTCAATATAGTACTAAAAGTACTTGTCATAGCAATTAGGCAAGAAAAATATATCAAGGGCCTCCAATTAGGCAGGTAATCAAGCACTCATTGTTTACAGATCACATTTTACTATATTTAGTTAATCCTAAAAATTCTACCAAAAAGTTATTGAAGACAATATATTTTTCTGGTAACTTGGCATACTACAAAATTAATATGCAAAAATCCATGACTTTCTACATTCAAATATGAAAGAGAAAAGAAGATGCATTATAAACAATCCCATTCACAATTGTGCCACAGAAAATCAAGTACCTCAGAGTCACCTTAACCAAAAGGTGAAAGACCTTACAAAGAAAAATACAAACACATCTTCAAGAAATAAATGAGGACACAATAAAAGGAGATATACACTCTGCTCATGGATTGAGAGGATTAACATAACAAAAAGTGGCAGTTTCTCAATGCAATGTGCAGATTTAATGTAAGCCCTATAAGGATACCCATGGCATTTTCTGAGAAGTGGGTCGAACATACTCTAAATTCATTTGAAACAATAAACGTCCATAAATAACTAAACCAATCCTCGAAAAAAGAAGATTGGTGGCATCACTTTCCAAAATTCAAACTATAATATAAAACAGTAATTATTAAAACAGTATGATTTTGGAATAAATACAGATCCCAGATAAATAAAGTAGACTGAGTATTCTTAGATTGAACTTCAGGTATAAGATCAGTTAACATCTGAGAGAAAAGAAATACAAACTATAACAAGGAAAGCCTTTTCAACACAGTGTTGGGAAAACTGGTCAACTACTAAAAAAATGTGAACTAAGGACTCACTTTAATACCATGCACAAAAGTCATATCAAATAGATCAAATAATTATATCAGACCCGTATAGAGGAAAATGTACACAGAACACTCCATGATATTGAAGATGAAGATGCTTTTAAAAAAAAATCTTTATTTAAGCACCATGATTACATGATTTTAATTGAGTTTCATTCACAAACAGAACACCGTCCTTCACCAGTGCAACATTCCAACTGCCAATGTCCCCCCTTCTCCTCCTCTCCTGCCTGTATTTGAGACAGGCATTCTACATCTCTCACTCATTAACATTGTCGTGATAGTTTTTAGTGTAGTTGTTTCCCTAACTACACGCACCACTCTTTGTGGTAAGCTTCAAGAGTGATATGCTACTGGTCAAGCAAGCAGAAGCAAAAATATGGAACTACATTAAACTTCTGCACTTCAACTAGAAATGATACTAGTACTCAAAGACTACCCATGAAGTAGAAGAAATTATTCATCCAATAACCACCAGATAACAGATCAATATTTAAGTATACATGGGATTTCCTGTATTAGCAAGAAAAATAATCATCTCACCCCTTCCAAAATTTTGGAGGATAAACAAACAGACATTTCCTCAAAAAATATAGTTACAAGGCACATAACACAATGCTCCACATCGTTAGTAATCAGAAAGATGCAAATCAAAACATCAAAGAGATAACATTTCACACCACATAGATTAGGCACATATTACAAAGAACAAGCACCAACAGTGTTAGTTCAGATGCAAGCCAAGAGGAATCTCATTCATTGCTGATGGGAATGCCTATAGGTGCAGCCCTTTTAAAAAATAATATGAATTTTCCTCAAAAAAGCCAGAAATTGAGCTTCAATATGACACAGCAACTCCACTCCTAGGAATCTACTTTTGAAACTTAGAAACAACATGAAGCCCTTTTTATTCCTATGTTCATTACAATATTATTTTCAATAGTCTGGAATAATCTGGAAACAACTCAAGTGCCTGAGAACAGTTGAGTGACTAATGTAGAGCTTCACAATCTAATGATATCCAGCTGTTAAGATAAATAAAGTCATGAATTTTGCTTACATTTGGGTGAGTAATGAAGAGTATTATGCTGATTAAAATTAGTCAGAGGGAGAGGGATAGATAGAGAATAATCTCACTGAGTGTGGAATATAAGAAGTATAAAAGATAGTATGGTAATAATACCCAGTGAAAATAGCGATGAGGGCCAGGAGCACCAGTCCATGGTAGGAAGCTTGTTACAAGAGAGGTGAATGCAGTTAAGTACAGAAGGTCCACCATGACAATGATAGATTAAAATGATCACTCTAGTGAAGAATTGGATGCTAAAATAGGTTATAGTGAGCTGCATGGTACCATTAATTAACAATAGTGTAAACACAGAGTGAAAAACAAAGAAAAAGAACAACAAAAAAAGACAGAGGAGTAAAATGCCTGCCCAGAGGCAGGTGTGGAGGGATATTGGATGAGAGGGAAACCGTGGATACTGTGGCAAGAAACGTGCATGGGGATGATTGTTATACATTTTATGATTTAAACTCAATCATGAACTATTTGTAATCACAATGATTAAATCAGGTTGTTAAAAATTAAAACTTTATGATATATGTAATTTATATTAGACAATTCAGATTAATTCAGTTACAGATTGAAATAATGTACTGCAAGCCACATATTATGCAAACTTAGAAATGTAAATATTTACATATTAATAGGAGAAGTTGGCAGATGACTCAAGAGAAGAAATATTACTGAAATAAAGAAACCATTCAGAATAATGAGTCAGTAACCCAGGATAATGTAACAACTACAGTAAAAAAATATTCCCTCATTAAGGTAACAAACCCAATGAAAATGATAATAGAAAATAGATACATTAACAATTATAGCTGGTTATCTCAATATTACATTCCAGAACTGACATAACAGAATATAAAAAAATCATCATGGATTAAGACAAGAAGGTCATTATCAACCAATTTGACAACATTGACATTTGTAAACTTTCTACACAAAGGCTATAATTCTTTCTTTACAAGATCACACAGACCTTTCAGGCGATAAATAAAATGCTATGACATAAAACATTTTAATAAATTTAGAATTATAAAAACACCCTAAGTACGTTCTATAGTAATAGAGAAATAAAAGTACAAGTCAACCACAAGTAGAATATAGGCAATTTTCTAAATATTAAAATTTAAGTCATGTATGATTTAAAAAGAAACCATAAATCAAATTAGGAAATATTTTATATAAACTTAAGGAAAACAGGTGTCACGATATATCAATATAAAGTGATGGAAGTAAAATTCAATATTTAATGTGACATTAAATAGCTTTTTATATTTATTATGAAGAAGAAAAATACATCAAATAAATCATCTAAAAATTTCTCTAAACAAAGGTGAAAATAAAAAATTCTAGAGACAAACCCATAATACAATGAATAGGACACAAGTCTTAAATGCAGCCAAACTAGACTTGATCCCTGGCACCCATGTGGTAGCTATGCCAACAATGTGTCTTCTGAGAGAGCAGAGTTAGGAACAATTTCTATGGCTCCAAAACCAAAATAAAAAGTATAATATCAAATTAAATAAAAGTTAAAAATAGCTAATATAAAAGGAATAAAATCAACTAGAAAGTTAAAAACAAAGGAGAGAGTCAATGAAATAAAATTTGTTCTTTTGTATAATTATTTTTTGGGATGTATAAAGTGTACATTTTTATTAATAGATACTTAGTGAAAATAGTTAGTGGGTATTTGTGTGACTTTAAGCACAAGTACTTTCCAGCACAAGAAATAATGTAGTGAACATATCATTTAGACTCATGAGGAGAAACAGAAAATAAGCAAATAAATATGTCATCCCAAATAATAGGAGCATATTTATGTATCTAAATTCAGTAAAAAAAAATCATTGCTTTATTTATCCTAATTTGTATTGCAACTGTCTCATATCCTCAATTTATTTTAAAAAATAATGTCTTTATTTAAGCATATTGTTTGTAAATATGTTCGTATTTTGGTTTCAGTCAAAAATGTACACCATCCTTCACCATTGTAATTTGCATTACCACCAATGTTCCCCATTTCCTTCCTACCCTTGCCCTATTTCTCTCAATCACTCTCAATTTATATGGTAGTTGTTAGTGGAGTTATTTCTTTAACTGTGCTCAAAGTTCTTTGTGGTAAGGTTCATGTAATGAGCTGGTCCTTTCTGCCCTCATCTCTATTGTCTCTGGTTATTATTTTCACAGATTTTTTTTTCTAAATCCAACAGATGAAAGAGACAACTGTGTGTCTATCTCTTTCACTCTGACTCATTTTACTCGGCATAATAGTCTACATGTCCATTCATGTATAGGAAAATTTTATGACTTCATTTCTTCCTAACAGCTGCATAGTATTCCATTGTGCCCATGTACCACAGTTTCTTAAGGCACTCATCTGTTGAAGGACATCTGGGTTGTTTCCAGGCTATTGTAAATAGATCTGCAATGATCATGGGAGTGCAGAGAGAATTTGTGTATTGTTTTGTGTTCCTAGTGTATATCTTTATTATATATTATATTTATTATATAGTGTATATCTTTATTATAAGTATTGATGGATCTAGGGGAGTTCAATTTTCAGGTTTTTTCAGGAATATCCATATTTTTTCCAGAAAGTCTGGACAAGATGGCATTTCCACCAGCAGTGATTGAGAATTCCTTTCTTCTTGCATTTAGGCCAGACTGGTTGATTTTTATCTTTGTGATGTGTGTCACTCTCTGTGGAGTGAGATGTTATACCTTATTGTTTTTCTAATTTGTATCTCCATGATAATCAGTGATGTGGAACATTTTTATGTGCCTTTTGGCCATCTATATTTTTCTTTTAGGACTGACAATTCATTTCTTCTCCCCACTTTCTGATGGGATTAGATGCTTTTTCTTATTAAGTTTTGTCAGTACCTTGTATATATTGGATATTTGTCCCTTGTCTTATGTGTATTGGGTGAATAGTTTCTCCCATTCCAAGGGTGGTCTTTGTATCCAAGTCAGTGTTTCCTTTAAATTGAAGAATTCTCTGTTTAATGTACTCAAATTTAATGTTTAATGTAGTCAAATCTGCTTCCACTTGCATGGACAGAAATGTTACATCGTTAAAGTTGCCTTTTGCCTCAATGTTAAGAACCATTTTGCCTATGTTATCTTCTATGTACTCTATAGTGTCAGATCTTATATCAAGTTATATAATTCATTTTGATTTGATCTTTGTGCATGGTATTAGATGGAGGCTCAAGTTTCCTTTTTAGTTTGTGGCTAAAGAGTTGTCCAACACCACTTGCTGAAGAGTTTTTCTTTGGACCATTTTCAATCTTTTTCCCCTTTATCAATGATTAATTAATTATATTTTTGTAGATCCATCTCAGCATATTCAAGTCTATTCCACTTACCTGAGGATCTGTCTTTATTGCAATAACTTGCTGTTTTAATGACTTTTGCTTTGTAGTACAATATACACTTGGGGAAAGTGATGCCTATCATCTTCTTTTTCCTAAGGGTGGCTTTAGCTTTTTGTGAACATTTATTGTTCCAAATTAATTTCATGGATGTTTGATCCACTGCTTTTAAATTGTCATGGTATCCTTAAAGGGATTTCATT